>NW_026999472.1:0-188298 GCF_037126465.1 Ornithodoros turicata | reverse complement strand
TGGGTTGGGGGGTTGGGTTGGTTGGGCTGGGCTGGGCTGGGTTGGTTGGGCTGGGTTGGGTTAGGTTAGGGTAGACGTTAGGGTAACGTTAGTTATACGCTGGGTGTTAGTGCCCGCCACGGGACACACAAACTTCACGTTGTGGTCAACTGTACTGCAGATTCATGTGTGTCCCGTTGACCTCACGCAGGTAGCTTATGCACCTGTAGTCCTGTCGTTCGTCTGTCGCTACTTTCGTGCCCGGTGCGACGCCCTGCCGAATGAGTGGGCCAGGTGTAAAGAAATCAAGAGCTGTACTCAGATATCGTCAAAATGGTATACATGATACATACAAATACATAAATCCTTCGAATCCGGAGACGCGCGTAACGTACTGGCCGCCCTGCTTCCCAGTCACTTACAAAGACATTTCCCTTGCCCGTGACCAATATGCCCCTTCCCTTGACCAATATGCCCGTGGATGAACGAAACCCTGCTACATGTTGTTAGGCAGAAAGCAGAATGGTACAGAAAGCATAGAAGATGCCCTAATAATTTATTCTACTACTCCCAATACAAAAAGTTTCGAAACCAAGTAACGCAACAACATCAGTACCAGAGAAATGCATCCTCAATAAATAAATTTCTTCTTATAGCATATATGTGCATGCCTATTAACTGAAACGATTATCACAGTTCCCTGACATGTTTTAATTTCTGAGAGTGTACTGTAGACGCTGCTTAGATCTACAACAGTTCATACAAGGTATTATATACTGTGAATGCCTTTAAAAATCCCATGTGACACATATGCTTTTACTTTCTGGAGGTGCTGTGGTAGTCAAAGTTTGTGGGCATTACGCAGGTTCTGCACCCATTTCTTGAGTATGTCGAGGCAGCTGTGAAGTAACCTGTATTGATGATTATTCCAATTTTTATGGTGCATCGACAACAAAGGCAATAATACATCAGAACATTGGTTTGGGTGCAACCAGTTGAAAATGAATGTTGTTTAATAAATGTATTGGACAAATGTTAAAACATCAGTTTAAAACATGGCTTACAATCTCTGTATCTTCTAAAAATTGAAAAGATTAAAAACTATTCTAAAAAGAATATGGGGAACTCTTCTAAAAAGAATTATAATTATTATATATCTGGGTGAAGGAGCCTAAGGTGTGTTTCAGATGTCAACATGTAAGAAAATGTGCAAATTTGAGAGAGGCTAACCACAGTGCGTGCACTGAGGTGGTTCCTTCCTGTAAAGTAGAAACCAGTGGATGAGGAACTTTATACTTATTTGTACACCCAGTCGTATCACACTGCACAAATTATTCACTGGGTAGTCCACGTGACGAAACCTGTATTGACGAGAGACCACTTTTGCCTTAAAAACTGCTACAAGTACCACGGCACGCTACAAATTATTATTATCGTAACAAGCTGACTATACAGGTGAGACACAAGGCGTTATCCAAGTCGCGCCACACCACCGTCACGTAGCATTCTGTGTCACAAATCAAACCAAGGCACAAAACAATACCAATACATGAAAAAAGGTGACAATCTTGGTCTAATTACGACGTAATACCGAACTTGTGCGCGAAGGTAATTCAAAGAAATGAATGTGGCACTTGCTTCCGCAGAGAACACCGTGTACCATGCTAGCAATGCATGCAAGAAAGCGCTCGAGTGCTTGCACATATATTGATGACAATACTACCTGTGTAGTGTAACATGTTCTTTCAAGCACATTATGCACTCAAACTGTATTTGCCACCAGGTAACATGCAAGTGTGCTCGATTGAACCTTGGAAGAGCGATCAAGCAACCTGCATCCAGTGCTCGTTTTGAACAAAAAAACACTTCATAATGGTCAACTAAATATACAGAATGGACGCCTATTTATTCCTTGATAAAGAATTACTCACCTGTAGAAATTTAGGCCCTGTATCCTTGCCAGTACGGTTGGTACGACCGTGATTGCAAGAAGTTGCCATGATCGCTGCGGCGACTGTTGTGGGTACAGTAAGATGGCGGCCGGTTTCCTCACGCTCGCGCTCCCCATCCGCGATCCAGCCTTTTACAATCGAGATCAGTGGTTCGCTCCGACACCCTGCATCAGATTACTTGGACAACTCGAGCGTGTCAGTGGCTTCCATTTTTATATTGTCGCACTGCTCAATCTATAGAACTGCATACACGGTAGTGCTCTAGGTTAGGTTAGGTTAGGTTAGGTTAGGTTGGTTGGTTGGGTTAGGTTAGGTTAGGTTAGGTTAGGTTAGGTTGGTTAGGTTGGGTTGGGTTGGGTTGGGTTGGGTTGGGTTGGGTTAGGTTAGGTTAGGGTTAGGTAGGTAGGTTAGGGTAGGGTAGGGTAGGGTAGGGTAGGGTAGGGTAGGGTTGGGTTGGGTTGGGTTGGGCTGGGCTGGGCTGGGTTGGGTTGGGCTGGGTTGGGTTAGGTTAGGGTAGACGTTAGGGTACGTTAGTTATACGCTGGGTGTTAGTGCCCGCCACGGGACACACAAACTTCACGTTGTGGTCAACTGTACTGCAGATTCATGTGTGTCCCGTTGACCTCACGCAGGTAGCTTATGCACCTGTAGTCCTGTCGTTCGTCTGTCGCTACTTTCGTGCCCGGTGCGACGCCCTGCCGAATGAGTGGGCCAGGTGTAAAGAAATCAAGAGCTGTACTCAGATATCGTCAAAATGGTATACATGATACATACAAATACATAAATCCTTCGAATCCGGAGACGCGCGTAACGTACTGGCCGCCCTGCTTCCCAGTCACTTACAAAGACATTTCCCTTGCCCGTGACCAATATGCCCTTCCCTTGACCAATATGCCCGTGGATGAACGAAACCCTGCTACATGTTGTTAGGCAGAAAGCAGAATGGTACAGAAAGCATAGAAGATGCCCTAATAATTTATTCTACTACTCCCAATACAAAAAGTTTCGAAACCAAGTAACGCAACAACATCAGTACCAGAGAAATGCATCCTCAATAAATAAATTTCTTCTTATAGCATATATGTGCATGCCTATTAACTGAAACGATTATCACAGTTCCCTGACATGTTTTAATTTCTGAGAGTGTACTGTAGACGCTGCTTAGATCTACAACAGTTCATACAAGGTATTATATACTGTGAATGCCTTTAAAAATCCCATGTGACACATATGCTTTTACTTTCTGGAGGTGCTGTGGTAGTCAAAGTTTGTGGGCATTACGCAGGTTCTGCACCCATTTCTTGAGTATGTCGAGGCAGCTGTGAAGTAACCTGTATTGATGATTATTCCAATTTTTATGGTGCATCGACAACAAAGGCAATAATACATCAGAACATTGGTTTGGGTGCAACCAGTTGAAAATGAATGTTGTTTAATAAATGTATTGGACAAATGTTAAAACATCAGTTTAAAACATGGCTTACAATCTCTGTATCTTCTAAAAATTGAAAAGATTAAAAACTATTCTAAAAAGAATATGGGGAACTCTTCTAAAAAGAATTATAATTATTATATATCTGGGTGAAGGAGCCTAAGGTGTGTTTCAGATGTCAACATGTAAGAAAATGTGCAAATTTGAGAGAGGCTAACCACAGTGCGTGCACTGAGGTGGTTCCTTCCTGTAAAGTAGAAACCAGTGGATGAGGAACTTTATACTTATTTGTACACCCAGTCGTATCACACTGCACAAATTATTCACTGGGTAGTCCACGTGACGAAACCTGTATTGACGAGAGACCACTTTTGCCTTAAAAACTGCTACAAGTACCACGGCACGCTACAAATTATTATTATCGTAACAAGCTGACTATACAGGTGAGACACAAGGCGTTATCCAAGTCGCGCCACACCACCGTCACGTAGCATTCTGTGTCACAAATCAAACCAAGGCACAAAACAATACCAATACATGAAAAAAGGTGACAATCTTGGTCTAATTACGACGTAATACCGAACTTGTGCGCGAAGGTAATTCAAAGAAATGAATGTGGCACTTGCTTCCGCAGAGAACACCGTGTACCATGCTAGCAATGCATGCAAGAAAGCGCTCGAGTGCTTGCACATATATTGATGACAATACTACCTGTGTAGTGTAACATGTTCTTTCAAGCACATTATGCACTCAAACTGTATTTGCCACCAGGTAACATGCAAGTGTGCTCGATTGAACCTTGGAAGAGCGATCAAGCAACCTGCATCCAGTGCTCGTTTTGAACAAAAAAACACTTCATAATGGTCAACTAAATATACAGAATGGACGCCTATTTATTCCTTGATAAAGAATTACTCACCTGTAGAAATTTAGGCCCTGTATCCTTGCCAGTACGGTTGGTACGACCGTGATTGCAAGAAGTTGCCATGATCGCTGCGGCGACTGTTGTGGGTACAGTAAGATGGCGGCCGGTTTCCTCACGCTCGCGCTCCCCATCCGCGATCCAGCCTTTTACAATCGAGATCAGTGGTTCGCTCCGACACCCTGCATCAGATTACTTGGACAACTCGAGCGTGTCAGTGGCTTCCATTTTTATATTGTCGCACTGCTCAATCTATAGAACTGCATACACGGTAGTGCTCTAGGTTAGGTTAGGTTAGGTTAGGTTAGGTTAGGTTAGGTTAGGTTAGGTTAGGTTAGGTTAGGTTAGGTTAGGTTAGGTTAGGTTAGGTTAGGTTAGGTTAGGTTAGGTTAGGTTAGGTTAGGTTAGGTTAGGTTAGGTTAGGTTAGGTTAGGTTAGGTTAGGTTAGGTTAGGTTAGGTTAGGTTAGGTTAGGTTAGGTTAGGTTAGGTTAGGTTAGGTTAGGTTAGGTTAGGTTAGGTTAGGTTAGGTTAGGTTAGGTTAGGTTAGGTTAGGTTAGGTTAGGTTAGGTTAGGTTAGGTTAGGGTAGGGTGGTAGGGTAGGGTAGGGTAGGGTAGGGTAGGGTAGGGTAGGGTAGGGTTGGGTAGGGTTGGGTTGGGTTGGGTTGGGCTGGGTTGGGTTAGGTTAGGGTAGACGTTAGGGTACGTTAGTTATACGCTGGGTGTTAGTGCCCGCCACGGGACACACAAACTTCACGTTGTGGTCAACTGTACTGCAGATTCATGTGTGTCCCGTTGACCTCACGCAGGTAGCTTATGCACCTGTAGTCCTGTCGTTCGTCTGTCGCTACTTTCGTGCCCGGTGCGACGCCCTGCCGAATGAGTGGGCCAGGTGTAAAGAAATCAAGAGCTGTACTCAGATATCGTCAAAATGGTATACATGATACATACAAATACATAAATCCTTCGAATCCGGAGACGCGCGTAACGTACTGGCCGCCCTGCTTCCCAGTCACTTACAAAGACATTTCCCTTGCCCGTGACCAATATGCCCTTCCCTTGACCAATATGCCCGTGGATGAACGAAACCCTGCTACATGTTGTTAGGCAGAAAGCAGAATGGTACAGAAAGCATAGAAGATGCCCTAATAATTTATTCTACTACTCCCAATACAAAAAGTTTCGAAACCAAGTAACGCAACAACATCAGTACCAGAGAAATGCATCCTCAATAAATAAATTTCTTCTTATAGCATATATGTGCATGCCTATTAACTGAAACGATTATCACAGTTCCCTGACATGTTTTAATTTCTGAGAGTGTACTGTAGACGCTGCTTAGATCTACAACAGTTCATACAAGGTATTATATACTGTGAATGCCTTTAAAAATCCCATGTGACACATATGCTTTTACTTTCTGGAGGTGCTGTGGTAGTCAAAGTTTGTGGGCATTACGCAGGTTCTGCACCCATTTCTTGAGTATGTCGAGGCAGCTGTGAAGTAACCTGTATTGATGATTATTCCAATTTTTATGGTGCATCGACAACAAAGGCAATAATACATCAGAACATTGGTTTGGGTGCAACCAGTTGAAAATGAATGTTGTTTAATAAATGTATTGGACAAATGTTAAAACATCAGTTTAAAACATGGCTTACAATCTCTGTATCTTCTAAAAATTGAAAAGATTAAAAACTATTCTAAAAAGAATATGGGGAACTCTTCTAAAAAGAATTATAATTATTATATATCTGGGTGAAGGAGCCTAAGGTGTGTTTCAGATGTCAACATGTAAGAAAATGTGCAAATTTGAGAGAGGCTAACCACAGTGCGTGCACTGAGGTGGTTCCTTCCTGTAAAGTAGAAACCAGTGGATGAGGAACTTGATACTTATTTGTACACCCAGTCGTATCACACTGCACAAATTATTCACTGGGTAGTCCACGTGACGAAACCTGTATTGACGAGAGACCACTTTTGCCTTAAAAACTGCTACAAGTACCACGGCACGCTACAAATTATTATTATCGTAACAAGCTGACTATACAGGTGAGACACAAGGCGTTATCCAAGTCGCGCCACACCACCGTCACGTAGCATTCTGTGTCACAAATCAAACCAAGGCACAAAACAATACCAATACATGAAAAAAGGTGACAATCTTGGTCTAATTACGACGTAATACCGAACTTGTGCGCGAAGGTAATTCAAAGAAATGAATGTGGCACTTGCTTCCGCAGAGAACACCGTGTACCATGCTAGCAATGCATGCAAGAAAGCGCTCGAGTGCTTGCACATATATTGATGACAATACTACCTGTGTAGTGTAACATGTTCTTTCAAGCACATTATGCACTCAAACTGTATTTGCCACCAGGTAACATGCAAGTGTGCTCGATTGAACCTTGGAAGAGCGATCAAGCAACCTGCATCCAGTGCTCGTTTTGAACAAAAAAACACTTCATAATGGTCAACTAAATATACAGAATGGACGCCTATTTATTCCTTGATAAAGAATTACTCACCTGTAGAAATTTAGGCCCTGTATCCTTGCCAGTACGGTTGGTACGACCGTGATTGCAAGAAGTTGCCATGATCGCTGCGGCGATTGTTGTGGGTACAGTAAGATGGCGGCCGGTTTCCTCACGCTCGCGCTCCCCATCCGCGATCCAGCCTTTTACAATCGAGATCAGTGGTTCGCTCCGACACCCTGCATCAGATTACTTGGACAACTCGAGCGTGTCAGTGGCTTCCATTTTTATATTGTCGCACTGCTCAATCTATAGAACTGCATACACGGTAGTGCTCTAGGTTAGGTTAGGTTAGGTTAGGTTAGGTTAGGTTAGGTTAGGTTAGGTTAGGTTAGGTTAGGTTGGGTTAGGTTAGGTTGGGTTGGGTTGGGTTGGGTTGGGTTGGGTTGGGTTGGGTTGGGTTGGGTTAGGTTAGGTTAGGTTAGGTTAGGTTAGGTTAGGTTAGGGTAGGGTAGGGTAGGGTAGGGTAGGGTAGGGTAGGTTGGGTTGGGTTGGGTTGGGCTGGGCTGGGCTGGGCTGGGCTGGGTTGGGTTGGGCTGGGTTGGGGTTAGGTTAGGGTAGACGTTAGGGTACGTTAGTTATACGCTGGGTGTTAGTGCCCGCCACGGGACACACAAACTTCACGTTGTGGTCAACTGTACTGCAGATTCATGTGTGTCCCGTTGACCTCACGCAGGTAGCTTATGCACCTGTAGTCCTGTCGTTCGTCTGTCGCTACTTTCGTGCCCGGTGCGACGCCCTGCCGAATGAGTGGGCCAGGTGTAAAGAAATCAAGAGCTGTACTCAGATATCGTCAAAATGGTATACATGATACATACAAATACATAAATCCTTCGAATCCGGAGACGCGCGTAACGTACTGGCCGCCCTGCTTCCCAGTCACTTACAAAGACATTTCCCTTGCCCGTGACCAATATGCCCTTCCCTTGACCAATATGCCCGTGGATGAACGAAACCCTGCTACATGTTGTTAGGCAGAAAGCAGAATGGTACAGAAAGCATAGAAGATGCCCTAATAATTTATTCTACTACTCCCAATACAAAAAGTTTCGAAACCAAGTAACGCAACAACATCAGTACCAGAGAAATGCATCCTCAATAAATAAATTTCTTCTTATAGCATATATGTGCATGCCTATTAACTGAAACGATTATCACAGTTCCCTGACATGTTTTAATTTCTGAGAGTGTACTGTAGACGCTGCTTAGATCTACAACAGTTCATACAAGGTATTATATACTGTGAATGCCTTTAAAAATCCCATGTGACACATATGCTTTTACTTTCTGGAGGTGCTGTGGTAGTCAAAGTTTGTGGGCATTACGCAGGTTCTGCACCCATTTCTTGAGTATGTCGAGGCAGCTGTGAAGTAACCTGTATTGATGATTATTCCAATTTTTATGGTGCATCGACAACAAAGGCAATAATACATCAGAACATTGGTTTGGGTGCAACCAGTTGAAAATGAATGTTGTTTAATAAATGTATTGGACAAATGTTAAAACATCAGTTTAAAACATGGCTTACAATCTCTGTATCTTCTAAAAATTGAAAAGATTAAAAACTATTCTAAAAAGAATATGGGGAACTCTTCTAAAAAGAATTATAATTATTATATATCTGGGTGAAGGAGCCTAAGGTGTGTTTCAGATGTCAACATGTAAGAAAATGTGCAAATTTGAGAGAGGCTAACCACAGTGCGTGCACTGAGGTGGTTCCTTCCTGTAAAGTAGAAACCAGTGGATGAGGAACTTTATACTTATTTGTACACCCAGTCGTATCACACTGCACAAATTATTCACTGGGTAGTCCACGTGACGAAACCTGTATTGACGAGAGACCACTTTTGCCTTAAAAACTGCTACAAGTACCACGGCACGCTACAAATTATTATTATCGTAACAAGCTGACTATACAGGTGAGACACAAGGCGTTATCCAAGTCGCGCCACACCACCGTCACGTAGCATTCTGTGTCACAAATCAAACCAAGGCACAAAACAATACCAATACATGAAAAAAGGTGACAATCTTGGTCTAATTACGACGTAATACCGAACTTGTGCGCGAAGGTAATTCAAAGAAATGAATGTGGCACTTGCTTCCGCAGAGAACACCGTGTACCATGCTAGCAATGCATGCAAGAAAGCGCTCGAGTGCTTGCACATATATTGATGACAATACTACCTGTGTAGTGTAACATGTTCTTTCAAGCACATTATGCACTCAAACTGTATTTGCCACCAGGTAACATGCAAGTGTGCTCGATTGAACCTTGGAAGAGCGATCAAGCAACCTGCATCCAGTGCTCGTTTTGAACAAAAAAACACTTCATAATGGTCAACTAAATATACAGAATGGACGCCTATTTATTCCTTGATAAAGAATTACTCACCTGTAGAAATTTAGGCCCTGTATCCTTGCCAGTACGGTTGGTACGACCGTGATTGCAAGAAGTTGCCATGATCGCTGCGGCGACTGTTGTGGGTACAGTAAGATGGCGGCCGGTTTCCTCACGCTCGCGCTCCCCATCCGCGATCCAGCCTTTTACAATCGAGATCAGTGGTTCGCTCCGACACCCTGCATCAGATTACTTGGACAACTCGAGCGTGTCAGTGGCTTCCATTTTTATATTGTCGCACTGCTCAATCTATAGAACTGCATACACGGTAGTGCTCTAGGTTAGGTTAGGTTAGGTTAGGTTAGGTTAGGGTTGGGTTGGGTTGGGTTGGGTTAGGTTAGGTTAGGTTAGGTTAGGTTAGGTTAGGTTTGGTTGGGTTGGGTAGGGTTGGGTTGGGTTGGGTAGGGTAGGTTAGGTTAGGTTAGGTTAGGGTAGGTTAGGGTAGGGTAGGGTAGGGTAGGGTTGGGTTGGGTTGGGTTGGGTTGGGCTGGGCTGGGTTGGGTTGGGCTGGGTTGGGTTAGGTTAGGGTAGACGTTAGGGTACGTTAGTTATACGCTGGGTGTTAGTGCCCGCCACGGGACACACAAACTTCACGTTGTGGTCAACTGTACTGCAGATTCATGTGTGTCCCGTTGACCTCACGCAGGTAGCTTATGCACCTGTAGTCCTGTCGTTCGTCTGTCGCTACTTTCGTGCCCGGTGCGACGCCCTGCCGAATGAGTGGGCCAGGTGTAAAGAAATCAAGAGCTGTACTCAGATATCGTCAAAATGGTATACATGATACATACAAATACATAAATCCTTCGAATCCGGAGACGCGCGTAACGTACTGGCCGCCCTGCTTCCCAGTCACTTACAAAGACATTTCCCTTGCCCGTGACCAATATGCCCTTCCCTTGACCAATATGCCCGTGGATGAACGAAACCCTGCTACATGTTGTTAGGCAGAAAGCAGAATGGTACAGAAAGCATAGAAGATGCCCTAATAATTTATTCTACTACTCCCAATACAAAAAGTTTCGAAACCAAGTAACGCAACAACATCAGTACCAGAGAAATGCATCCTCAATAAATAAATTTCTTCTTATAGCATATATGTGCATGCCTATTAACTGAAACGATTATCACAGTTCCCTGACATGTTTTAATTTCTGAGAGTGTACTGTAGACGCTGCTTAGATCTACAACAGTTCATACAAGGTATTATATACTGTGAATGCCTTTAAAAATCCCATGTGACACATATGCTTTTACTTTCTGGAGGTGCTGTGGTAGTCAAAGTTTGTGGGCATTACGCAGGTTCTGCACCCATTTCTTGAGTATGTCGAGGCAGCTGTGAAGTAACCTGTATTGATGATTATTCCAATTTTTATGGTGCATCGACAACAAAGGCAATAATACATCAGAACATTGGTTTGGGTGCAACCAGTTGAAAATGAATGTTGTTTAATAAATGTATTGGACAAATGTTAAAACATCAGTTTAAAACATGGCTTACAATCTCTGTATCTTCTAAAAATTGAAAAGATTAAAAACTATTCTAAAAAGAATATGGGGAACTCTTCTAAAAAGAATTATAATTATTATATATCTGGGTGAAGGAGCCTAAGGTGTGTTTCAGATGTCAACATGTAAGAAAATGTGCAAATTTGAGAGAGGCTAACCACAGTGCGTGCACTGAGGTGGTTCCTTCCTGTAAAGTAGAAACCAGTGGATGAGGAACTTGATACTTATTTGTACACCCAGTCGTATCACACTGCACAAATTATTCACTGGGTAGTCCACGTGACGAAACCTGTATTGACGAGAGACCACTTTTGCCTTAAAAACTGCTACAAGTACCACGGCACGCTACAAATTATTATTATCGTAACAAGCTGACTATACAGGTGAGACACAAGGCGTTATCCAAGTCGCGCCACACCACCGTCACGTAGCATTCTGTGTCACAAATCAAACCAAGGCACAAAACAATACCAATACATGAAAAAAGGTGACAATCTTGGTCTAATTACGACGTAATACCGAACTTGTGCGCGAAGGTAATTCAAAGAAATGAATGTGGCACTTGCTTCCGCAGAGAACACCGTGTACCATGCTAGCAATGCATGCAAGAAAGCGCTCGAGTGCTTGCACATATATTGATGACAATACTACCTGTGTAGTGTAACATGTTCTTTCAAGCACATTATGCACTCAAACTGTATTTGCCACCAGGTAACATGCAAGTGTGCTCGATTGAACCTTGGAAGAGCGATCAAGCAACCTGCATCCAGTGCTCGTTTTGAACAAAAAAACACTTCATAATGGTCAACTAAATATACAGAATGGACGCCTATTTATTCCTTGATAAAGAATTACTCACCTGTAGAAATTTAGGCCCTGTATCCTTGCCAGTACGGTTGGTACGACCGTGATTGCAAGAAGTTGCCATGATCGCTGCGGCGACTGTTGTGGGTACAGTAAGATGGCGGCCGGTTTCCTCACGCTCGCGCTCCCCATCCGCGATCCAGCCTTTTACAATCGAGATCAGTGGTTCGCTCCGACACCCTGCATCAGATTACTTGGACAACTCGAGCGTGTCAGTGGCTTCCATTTTTATATTGTCGCACTGCTCAATCTATAGAACTGCATACACGGTAGTGCTCTAGGTTAGGTTAGGTTAGGTTAGGTTAGGTTAGGTTGGTTAGGTTGGGTTAGGTTAGGTTAGGTTAGGTTGGTTGGGTTGGGTTGGGTTGGTTGGTTAGGTTAGGTTAGGTTAGGGTTAGGTTAGGTTAGGTTAGGTTAGGGTTAGGTAGGGTAGGGTAGGGTAGGGTAGGGTAGGGTAGGGTAGGGTAGGTTAGGGTAGGGTAGGGTAGGGTAGGTTGGGTTGGGTTTGGGTTGGGCTGGGCTGGGTTGGGTTGGGCTGGGTTGGGTTAGGTTAGGGTAGACGTTAGGGTACGTTAGTTATACGCTGGGTGTTAGTGCCCGCCACGGGACACACAAACTTCACGTTGTGGTCAACTGTACTGCAGATTCATGTGTGTCCCGTTGACCTCACGCAGGTAGCTTATGCACCTGTAGTCCTGTCGTTCGTCTGTCGCTACTTTCGTGCCCGGTGCGACGCCCTGCCGAATGAGTGGGCCAGGTGTAAAGAAATCAAGAGCTGTACTCAGATATCGTCAAAATGGTATACATGATACATACAAATACATAAATCCTTCGAATCCGGAGACGCGCGTAACGTACTGGCCGCCCTGCTTCCCAGTCACTTACAAAGACATTTCCCTTGCCCGTGACCAATATGCCCTTCCCTTGACCAATATGCCCGTGGATGAACGAAACCCTGCTACATGTTGTTAGGCAGAAAGCAGAATGGTACAGAAAGCATAGAAGATGCCCTAATAATTTATTCTACTACTCCCAATACAAAAAGTTTCGAAACCAAGTAACGCAACAACATCAGTACCAGAGAAATGCATCCTCAATAAATAAATTTCTTCTTATAGCATATATGTGCATGCCTATTAACTGAAACGATTATCACAGTTCCCTGACATGTTTTAATTTCTGAGAGTGTACTGTAGACGCTGCTTAGATCTACAACAGTTCATACAAGGTATTATATACTGTGAATGCCTTTAAAAATCCCATGTGACACATATGCTTTTACTTTCTGGAGGTGCTGTGGTAGTCAAAGTTTGTGGGCATTACGCAGGTTCTGCACCCATTTCTTGAGTATGTCGAGGCAGCTGTGAAGTAACCTGTATTGATGATTATTCCAATTTTTATGGTGCATCGACAACAAAGGCAATAATACATCAGAACATTGGTTTGGGTGCAACCAGTTGAAAATGAATGTTGTTTAATAAATGTATTGGACAAATGTTAAAACATCAGTTTAAAACATGGCTTACAATCTCTGTATCTTCTAAAAATTGAAAAGATTAAAAACTATTCTAAAAAGAATATGGGGAACTCTTCTAAAAAGAATTATAATTATTATATATCTGGGTGAAGGAGCCTAAGGTGTGTTTCAGATGTCAACATGTAAGAAAATGTGCAAATTTGAGAGAGGCTAACCACAGTGCGTGCACTGAGGTGGTTCCTTCCTGTAAAGTAGAAACCAGTGGATGAGGAACTTGATACTTATTTGTACACCCAGTCGTATCACACTGCACAAATTATTCACTGGGTAGTCCACGTGACGAAACCTGTATTGACGAGAGACCACTTTTGCCTTAAAAACTGCTACAAGTACCACGGCACGCTACAAATTATTATTATCGTAACAAGCTGACTATACAGGTGAGACACAAGGCGTTATCCAAGTCGCGCCACACCACCGTCACGTAGCATTCTGTGTCACAAATCAAACCAAGGCACAAAACAATACCAATACATGAAAAAAGGTGACAATCTTGGTCTAATTACGACGTAATACCGAACTTGTGCGCGAAGGTAATTCAAAGAAATGAATGTGGCACTTGCTTCCGCAGAGAACACCGTGTACCATGCTAGCAATGCATGCAAGAAAGCGCTCGAGTGCTTGCACATATATTGATGACAATACTACCTGTGTAGTGTAACATGTTCTTTCAAGCACATTATGCACTCAAACTGTATTTGCCACCAGGTAACATGCAAGTGTGCTCGATTGAACCTTGGAAGAGCGATCAAGCAACCTGCATCCAGTGCTCGTTTTGAACAAAAAAACACTTCATAATGGTCAACTAAATATACAGAATGGACGCCTATTTATTCCTTGATAAAGAATTACTCACCTGTAGAAATTTAGGCCCTGTATCCTTGCCAGTACGGTTGGTACGACCGTGATTGCAAGAAGTTGCCATGATCGCTGCGGCGACTGTTGTGGGTACAGTAAGATGGCGGCCGGTTTCCTCACGCTCGCGCTCCCCATCCGCGATCCAGCCTTTTACAATCGAGATCAGTGGTTCGCTCCGACACCCTGCATCAGATTACTTGGACAACTCGAGCGTGTCAGTGGCTTCCATTTTTATATTGTCGCACTGCTCAATCTATAGAACTGCATACACGGTAGTGCTCTAGGTTAGGTTAGGTTAGGTTAGGTTGGGTTGGGTTGGTTGGGTTAGGTTAGGGTTAGGTTAGGTTAGGTTAGGTTAGGTTGGGTTGGTTGGGTTGGGTTAGGTTAGGTTAGGGTTAGGTTAGGTTAGGTTAGGTTAGGTAGGGTAGGGTAGGGTAGGGTAGGGTAGGGTAGGGTAGGTAGGGTAGGGTAGGTAGGGTAGGGTAGGGTTGGGTTGGGTTGGGTTGGGCTGGGCTGGGCTGGGTTGGGTTGGGCTGGGTTGGGTTAGGTTAGGGTAGACGTTAGGGTACGTTAGTTATACGCTGGGTGTTAGTGCCCGCCACGGGACACACAAACTTCACGTTGTGGTCAACTGTACTGCAGATTCATGTGTGTCCCGTTGACCTCACGCAGGTAGCTTATGCACCTGTAGTCCTGTCGTTCGTCTGTCGCTACTTTCGTGCCCGGTGCGACGCCCTGCCGAATGAGTGGGCCAGGTGTAAAGAAATCAAGAGCTGTACTCAGATATCGTCAAAATGGTATACATGATACATACAAATACATAAATCCTTCGAATCCGGAGACGCGCGTAACGTACTGGCCGCCCTGCTTCCCAGTCACTTACAAAGACATTTCCCTTGCCCGTGACCAATATGCCCTTCCCTTGACCAATATGCCCGTGGATGAACGAAACCCTGCTACATGTTGTTAGGCAGAAAGCAGAATGGTACAGAAAGCATAGAAGATGCCCTAATAATTTATTCTACTACTCCCAATACAAAAAGTTTCGAAACCAAGTAACGCAACAACATCAGTACCAGAGAAATGCATCCTCAATAAATAAATTTCTTCTTATAGCATATATGTGCATGCCTATTAACTGAAACGATTATCACAGTTCCCTGACATGTTTTAATTTCTGAGAGTGTACTGTAGACGCTGCTTAGATCTACAACAGTTCATACAAGGTATTATATACTGTGAATGCCTTTAAAAATCCCATGTGACACATATGCTTTTACTTTCTGGAGGTGCTGTGGTAGTCAAAGTTTGTGGGCATTACGCAGGTTCTGCACCCATTTCTTGAGTATGTCGAGGCAGCTGTGAAGTAACCTGTATTGATGATTATTCCAATTTTTATGGTGCATCGACAACAAAGGCAATAATACATCAGAACATTGGTTTGGGTGCAACCAGTTGAAAATGAATGTTGTTTAATAAATGTATTGGACAAATGTTAAAACATCAGTTTAAAACATGGCTTACAATCTCTGTATCTTCTAAAAATTGAAAAGATTAAAAACTATTCTAAAAAGAATATGGGGAACTCTTCTAAAAAGAATTATAATTATTATATATCTGGGTGAAGGAGCCTAAGGTGTGTTTCAGATGTCAACATGTAAGAAAATGTGCAAATTTGAGAGAGGCTAACCACAGTGCGTGCACTGAGGTGGTTCCTTCCTGTAAAGTAGAAACCAGTGGATGAGGAACTTGATACTTATTTGTACACCCAGTCGTATCACACTGCACAAATTATTCACTGGGTAGTCCACGTGACGAAACCTGTATTGACGAGAGACCACTTTTGCCTTAAAAACTGCTACAAGTACCACGGCACGCTACAAATTATTATTATCGTAACAAGCTGACTATACAGGTGAGACACAAGGCGTTATCCAAGTCGCGCCACACCACCGTCACGTAGCATTCTGTGTCACAAATCAAACCAAGGCACAAAACAATACCAATACATGAAAAAAGGTGACAATCTTGGTCTAATTACGACGTAATACCGAACTTGTGCGCGAAGGTAATTCAAAGAAATGAATGTGGCACTTGCTTCCGCAGAGAACACCGTGTACCATGCTAGCAATGCATGCAAGAAAGCGCTCGAGTGCTTGCACATATATTGATGACAATACTACCTGTGTAGTGTAACATGTTCTTTCAAGCACATTATGCACTCAAACTGTATTTGCCACCAGGTAACATGCAAGTGTGCTCGATTGAACCTTGGAAGAGCGATCAAGCAACCTGCATCCAGTGCTCGTTTTGAACAAAAAAACACTTCATAATGGTCAACTAAATATACAGAATGGACGCCTATTTATTCCTTGATAAAGAATTACTCACCTGTAGAAATTTAGGCCCTGTATCCTTGCCAGTACGGTTGGTACGACCGTGATTGCAAGAAGTTGCCATGATCGCTGCGGCGACTGTTGTGGGTACAGTAAGATGGCGGCCGGTTTCCTCACGCTCGCGCTCCCCATCCGCGATCCAGCCTTTTACAATCGAGATCAGTGGTTCGCTCCGACACCCTGCATCAGATTACTTGGACAACTCGAGCGTGTCAGTGGCTTCCATTTTTATATTGTCGCACTGCTCAATCTATAGAACTGCATACACGGTAGTGCTCTAGGTTAGGTTAGGTTAGGTTAGGTTAGGTTAGGTTAGGTTAGGTTAGGTTAGGTAGGTTAGGTTAGGTTAGGTTAGGGGTTAGGTTAGGTTTAGGTTAGGTTAGGTTAGGTTAGGTTAGGTTAGGTTAGGTTAGGGTTAGGTTGGGTAGGTAGGTTGGGTAGGGTTAGGTTAGGTTAGGTTAGGTTAGGTTAGGTTAGGTAGGGTAGGGTAGGGTAGGTTAGGTAGGTTAGGTTAGGTTAGGTTAGGGTAGGGTAGGGTAGGGTAGGTTAGGGTAGGGTAGGGTAGGGTAGGGTAGGTTGGGTTGGGTTGGGTGGGCTGGGCTGGGTTGGGTTGGGCTGGGCTGGGTTGGGTTGGGTTAGGTTAGGGTAGACGTTAGGGTACGTTAGTTATACGCTGGGTGTTAGTGCCCGCCACGGGACACACAAACTTCACGTTGTGGTCAACTGTACTGCAGATTCATGTGTGTCCCGTTGACCTCACGCAGGTAGCTTATGCACCTGTAGTCCTGTCGTTCGTCTGTCGCTACTTTCGTGCCCGGTGCGACGCCCTGCCGAATGAGTGGGCCAGGTGTAAAGAAATCAAGAGCTGTACTCAGATATCGTCAAAATGGTATACATGATACATACAAATACATAAATCCTTCGAATCCGGAGACGCGCGTAACGTACTGGCCGCCCTGCTTCCCAGTCACTTACAAAGACATTTCCCTTGCCCGTGACCAATATGCCCTTCCCTTGACCAATATGCCCGTGGATGAACGAAACCCTGCTACATGTTGTTAGGCAGAAAGCAGAATGGTACAGAAAGCATAGAAGATGCCCTAATAATTTATTCTACTACTCCCAATACAAAAAGTTTCGAAACCAAGTAACGCAACAACATCAGTACCAGAGAAATGCATCCTCAATAAATAAATTTCTTCTTATAGCATATATGTGCATGCCTATTAACTGAAACGATTATCACAGTTCCCTGACATGTTTTAATTTCTGAGAGTGTACTGTAGACGCTGCTTAGATCTACAACAGTTCATACAAGGTATTATATACTGTGAATGCCTTTAAAAATCCCATGTGACACATATGCTTTTACTTTCTGGAGGTGCTGTGGTAGTCAAAGTTTGTGGGCATTACGCAGGTTCTGCACCCATTTCTTGAGTATGTCGAGGCAGCTGTGAAGTAACCTGTATTGATGATTATTCCAATTTTTATGGTGCATCGACAACAAAGGCAATAATACATCAGAACATTGGTTTGGGTGCAACCAGTTGAAAATGAATGTTGTTTAATAAATGTATTGGACAAATGTTAAAACATCAGTTTAAAACATGGCTTACAATCTCTGTATCTTCTAAAAATTGAAAAGATTAAAAACTATTCTAAAAAGAATATGGGGAACTCTTCTAAAAAGAATTATAATTATTATATATCTGGGTGAAGGAGCCTAAGGTGTGTTTCAGATGTCAACATGTAAGAAAATGTGCAAATTTGAGAGAGGCTAACCACAGTGCGTGCACTGAGGTGGTTCCTTCCTGTAAAGTAGAAACCAGTGGATGAGGAACTTTATACTTATTTGTACACCCAGTCGTATCACACTGCACAAATTATTCACTGGGTAGTCCACGTGACGAAACCTGTATTGACGAGAGACCACTTTTGCCTTAAAAACTGCTACAAGTACCACGGCACGCTACAAATTATTATTATCGTAACAAGCTGACTATACAGGTGAGACACAAGGCGTTATCCAAGTCGCGCCACACCACCGTCACGTAGCATTCTGTGTCACAAATCAAACCAAGGCACAAAACAATACCAATACATGAAAAAAGGTGACAATCTTGGTCTAATTACGACGTAATACCGAACTTGTGCGCGAAGGTAATTCAAAGAAATGAATGTGGCACTTGCTTCCGCAGAGAACACCGTGTACCATGCTAGCAATGCATGCAAGAAAGCGCTCGAGTGCTTGCACATATATTGATGACAATACTACCTGTGTAGTGTAACATGTTCTTTCAAGCACATTATGCACTCAAACTGTATTTGCCACCAGGTAACATGCAAGTGTGCTCGATTGAACCTTGGAAGAGCGATCAAGCAACCTGCATCCAGTGCTCGTTTTGAACAAAAAAACACTTCATAATGGTCAACTAAATATACAGAATGGACGCCTATTTATTCCTTGATAAAGAATTACTCACCTGTAGAAATTTAGGCCCTGTATCCTTGCCAGTACGGTTGGTACGACCGTGATTGCAAGAAGTTGCCATGATCGCTGCGGCGACTGTTGTGGGTACAGTAAGATGGCGGCCGGTTTCCTCACGCTCGCGCTCCCCATCCGCGATCCAGCCTTTTACAATCGAGATCAGTGGTTCGCTCCGACACCCTGCATCAGATTACTTGGACAACTCGAGCGTGTCAGTGGCTTCCATTTTTATATTGTCGCACTGCTCAATCTATAGAACTGCATACACGGTAGTGCTCTAGGTTAGGTTAGGTTAGGTTAGGTTAGGTTAGGTTAGGTTAGGTTAGGTTAGGTTAGGTTAGGTTAGGTTAGGTTAGGTTAGGTTAGGTTAGGTTAGTTAGGTTAGGTTAGGTTTAGGTTAGGTTAGGTTAGGTTAGGTTAGGTTAGGTTAGGTTAGGTTAGGTTAGGTTAGGTTAGGTTAGGTTAGGTTAGGTTAGGTTAGGTTAGGTTAGGTTAGGTTAGGTTAGGTTAGGTTAGGTTAGGTTAGGTTAGGTTAGGTTAGGTTAGGTTAGGTTAGGTTAGGTTAGGTTAGGTTAGGTTAGGTTAGGTTAGGTTAGGTTAGGTTAGGTAGGTTAGGTTAGGTTAGGTTAGGTTAGGTTAGGTTAGGTTAGGTTAGGTTAGGTTAGGTTAGGTTAGGTTAGGTTAGGTTAGGTTAGGTTGGGTTGGGTTGGGTTGGGTTGGGTTGGGTTGGGTTGGGTTGGGTTGGGTTGGGTTGGGTTGGGTTGGGTTGGGTTGGGTTGGGTTGGGTTGGGTTGGGTTGGGTTGGGTTGGGTTGGGTTGGGTTGGGTTGGGTTGGGTTGGGTTGGGTTGGGTTGGGTTGGGTTGGGTTGGGTTGGGTTGGGTTGGGTTGGGTTGGGTTGGGTTGGGTTAGGTTAGGTTAGGGTAGGGTAGGGTAGGGTAGGGTAGGGTAGGTTAGGTTAGGGTAGGGTAGGGTAGGGTAGGGTAGGTTAGGTTAGGTTAGGGTAGGGTAGGGTAGGGTAGGTTGGGTTGGGTTGGGTTGGGCTGGGCTGGGTTGGGTTAGGTTAGGGTAGACGTTAGGGTACGTTAGTTATACGCTGGGTGTTAGTGCCCTCCACGGGACACACAAACTTCACGTTGTGGTCAACTGTACTGCAGATTCATGTGTGTCCCGTTGACCTCACGCAGGTAGCTTATGCACCTGTAGTCCTGTCGTTCGTCTGTCGCTACTTTCGTGCCCGGTGCGACGCCCTGCCGAATGAGTGGGCCAGGTGTAAAGAAATCAAGAGCTGTACTCAGATATCGTCAAAATGGTATACATGATACATACAAATACATAAATCCTTCGAATCCGGAGACGCGCGTAACGTACTGGCCGCCCTGCTTCCCAGTCACTTACAAAGACATTTCCCTTGCCCGTGACCAATATGCCCTTCCCTTGACCAATATGCCCGTGGATGAACGAAACCCTGCTACATGTTGTTAGGCAGAAAGCAGAATGGTACAGAAAGCATAGAAGATGCCCTAATAATTTATTCTACTACTCCCAATACAAAAAGTTTCGAAACCAAGTAACGCAACAACATCAGTACCAGAGAAATGCATCCTCAATAAATAAATTTCTTCTTATAGCATATATGTGCATGCCTATTAACTGAAACGATTATCACAGTTCCCTGACATGTTTTAATTTCTGAGAGTGTACTGTAGACGCTGCTTAGATCTACAACAGTTCATACAAAGGTATTATATACTGTGAATGCCTTTAAAAATCCCATGTGACACATATGCTTTTACTTTCTGGAGGTGCTGTGGTAGTCAAAGTTTGTGGGCATTACGCAGGTTCTGCACCCATTTCTTGAGTATGTCGAGGCAGCTGTGAAGTAACCTGTATTGATGATTATTCCAATTTTTATGGTGCATCGACAACAAAGGCAATAATACATCAGAACATTGGTTTGGGTGCAACCAGTTGAAAATGAATGTTGTTTAATAAATGTATTGGACAAATGTTAAAACATCAGTTTAAAACATGGCTTACAATCTCTGTATCTTCTAAAAATTGAAAAGATTAAAAACTATTCTAAAAAGAATATGGGGAACTCTTCTAAAAAGAATTATAATTATTATATATCTGGGTGAAGGAGCCTAAGGTGTGTTTCAGATGTCAACATGTAAGGAAATGTGCAAATTTGAGAGAGGCTAACCACAGTGCGTGCACTGAGGTGGTTCCTTCCTGTAAAGTAGAAACCAGTGGATGAGGAACTTTATACTTATTTGTACACCCAGTCGTATCACACTGCACAAATTATTCACTGGGTAGTCCACGTGACGAAACCTGTATTGACGAGAGACCACTTTTGCCTTAAAAACTGCTACAAGTACCACGGCACGCTACAAATTATTATTATCGTAACAAGCTGACTATACAGGTGAGACACAAGGCGTTATCCAAGTCGCGCCACACCACCGTCACGTAGCATTCTGTGTCACAAATCAAACCAAGGCACAAAACAATACCAATACATGAAAAAAGGTGACAATCTTGGTCTAATTACGACGTAATACCGAACTTGTGCGCGAAGGTAATTCAAAGAAATGAATGTGGCACTTGCTTCCGCAGAGAACACCGTGTACCATGCTAGCAATGCATGCAAGAAAGCGCTCGAGTGCTTGCACATATATTGATGACAATACTACCTGTGTAGTGTAACATGTTCTTTCAAGCACATTATGCACTCAAACTGTATTTGCCACCAGGTAACATGCAAGTGTGCTCGATTGAACCTTGGAAGAGCGATCAAGCAACCTGCATCCAGTGCTCGTTTTGAACAAAAAAACACTTCATAATGGTCAACTAAATATACAGAATGGACGCCTATTTATTCCTTGATAAAGAATTACTCACCTGTAGAAATTTAGGCCCTGTATCCTTGCCAGTACGGTTGGTACGACCGTGATTGCAAGAAGTTGCCATGATCGCTGCGGCGACTGTTGTGGGTACAGTAAGATGGCGGCCGGTTTCCTCACGCTCGCGCTCCCCATCCGCGATCCAGCCTTTTACAATCGAGATCAGTGGTTCGCTCCGACACCCTGCATCAGATTACTTGGACAACTCGAGCGTGTCAGTGGCTTCCATTTTTATATTGTCGCACTGCTCAATCTATAGAACTGCATACACGGTAGTGCTCTAGGTTAGGTTAGGTTAGGTTAGGTTAGGTTAGGTTAGGTTAGGTTAGGTTAGGTTAGGTTAGGTTAGGTTAGGTTAGGTTAGGTTAGGTTAGGTTAGGTTAGGTTAGGTTAGGTTAGGTTAGGTTAGGTTAGGTTAGGTTAGGTTAGGTTAGGTTAGGTTAGGTTAGGTTAGGTTAGGTTAGGTTAGGTTAGGTTAGGTTAGGTTAGGTTAGGTTAGGTTAGGTTAGGTTAGGTTAGGTTAGGTTAGGTTAGGTTAGGTTAGGTTAGGTTAGGTTAGGTTAGGTTAGGTTAGGTTAGGTTAGGTTAGGTTAGGTTAGGTTAGGTTAGGTTAGGTTAGGTTAGGTTAGGTTAGGTTAGGTTAGGTTAGGTTAGGTTAGGTTAGGTTAGGTTAGGTTAGGTTAGGTTAGGTTAGGTTAGGTTAGGTTAGGTTAGGTTAGGTTAGGTTAGGTTAGGTTAGGTTAGGTTAGGTTAGGTTAGGTTAGGTTAGGTTAGGTTAGGTTAGGTTAGGTTAGGTTAGGTTAGGTTAGGTTAGGTTAGGTTAGGTTAGGTTAGGTTAGGTTAGGTTAGGTTAGGTTAGGTTAGGTTAGGTTAGGTTAGGTTAGGTTAGGTTAGGTTAGGTTAGGTTAGGTTAGGTTAGGTTAGGTTAGGTTGGGTTGGGTTAGGTTGGGTTGGGTTGGGGTTGGGTTGGGTTGGGTTGGGTTGGGTTGGGTTGGGTTGGGTTGGGTTGGGTTGGGTTGGGTTGGGTTGGGTTGGGTTGGGTTGGGTTGGGTTGGGTTGGGTTGGGTTGGGTTGGGTTGGGTTGGGTTGGGTTGGGTTAGGTTAGGTTAGGTTAGGGTAGGGTAGGGTAGGGTAGGGTAGGGTAGGGTAGGTTAGGGTAGGGTAGGGTAGGGTAGGGTAGGTTAGGTTAGGTTAGGGTAGGGTAGGGTAGGGTAGGTTGGGTTGGGTTGGGTTGGGCTGGGCTGGGTTGGGTTAGGTTAGGGTAGACGTTAGGGTACGTTAGTTATACGCTGGGTGTTAGTGCCCACCACGGGACACACAAACTTCACGTTGTGGTCAACTGTACTGCAGATTCATGTGTGTCCCGTTGACCTCACGCAGGTAGCTTATGCACCTGTAGTCCTGTCGTTCGTCTGTCGCTACTTTCGTGCCCGGTGCGACGCCCTGCCGAATGAGTGGGCCAGGTGTAAAGAAATCAAGAGCTGTACTCAGATATCGTCAAAATGGTATACATGATACATACAAATACATAAATCCTTCGAATCCGGAGACGCGCGTAACGTACTGGCCGCCCTGCTTCCCAGTCACTTACAAAGACATTTCCCTTGCCCGTGACCAATATGCCCTTCCCTTGACCAATATGCCCGTGGATGAACGAAACCCTGCTACATGTTGTTAGGCAGAAAGCAGAATGGTACAGAAAGCATAGAAGATGCCCTAATAATTTATTCTACTACTCCCAATACAAAAAGTTTCGAAACCAAGTAACGCAACAACATCAGTACCAGAGAAATGCATCCTCAATAAATAAATTTCTTCTTATAGCATATATGTGCATGCCTATTAACTGAAACGATTATCACAGTTCCCTGACATGTTTTAATTTCTGAGAGTGTACTGTAGACGCTGCTTAGATCTACAACAGTTCATACAAAGTATTATATACTGTGAATGCCTTTAAAAATCCCATGTGACACATATGCTTTTACTTTCTGGAGGTGCTGTGGTAGTCAAAGTTTGTGGGCATTACGCAGGTTCTGCACCCATTTCTTGAGTATGTCGAGGCAGCTGTGAAGTAACCTGTATTGATGATTATTCCAATTTTTATGGTGCATCGACAACAAAGGCAATAATACATCAGAACATTGGTTTGGGTGCAACCAGTTGAAAATGAATGTTGTTTAATAAATGTATTGGACAAATGTTAAAACATCAGTTTAAAACATGGCTTACAATCTCTGTATCTTCTAAAAATTGAAAAGATTAAAAACTATTCTAAAAAGAATATGGGGAACTCTTCTAAAAAGAATTATAATTATTATATATCTGGGTGAAGGAGCCTAAGGTGTGTTTCAGATGTCAACATGTAAGGAAATGTGCAAATTTGAGAGAGGCTAACCACAGTGCGTGCACTGAGGTGGTTCCTTCCTGTAAAGTAGAAACCAGTGGATGAGGAACTTTATACTTATTTGTACACCCAGTCGTATCACACTGCACAAATTATTCACTGGGTAGTCCACGTGACGAAACCTGTATTGACGAGAGACCACTTTTGCCTTAAAAACTGCTACAAGTACCACGGCACGCTACAAATTATTATTATCGTAACAAGCTGACTATACAGGTGAGACACAAGGCGTTATCCAAGTCGCGCCACACCACCGTCACGTAGCATTCTGTGTCACAAATCAAACCAAGGCACAAAACAATACCAATACATGAAAAAAGGTGACAATCTTGGTCTAATTACGACGTAATACCGAACTTGTGCGCGAAGGTAATTCAAAGAAATGAATGTGGCACTTGCTTCCGCAGAGAACACCGTGTACCATGCTAGCAATGCATGCAAGAAAGCGCTCGAGTGCTTGCACATATATTGATGACAATACTACCTGTGTAGTGTAACATGTTCTTTCAAGCACATTATGCACTCAAACTGTATTTGCCACCAGGTAACATGCAAGTGTGCTCGATTGAACCTTGGAAGAGCGATCAAGCAACCTGCATCCAGTGCTCGTTTTGAACAAAAAAACACTTCATAATGGTCAACTAAATATACAGAATGGACGCCTATTTATTCCTTGATAAAGAATTACTCACCTGTAGAAATTTAGGCCCTGTATCCTTGCCAGTACGGTTGGTACGACCGTGATTGCAAGAAGTTGCCATGATCGCTGCGGCGACTGTTGTGGGTACAGTAAGATGGCGGCCGGTTTCCTCACGCTCGCGCTCCCCATCCGCGATCCAGCCTTTTACAATCGAGATCAGTGGTTCGCTCCGACACCCTGCATCAGATTACTTGGACAACTCGAGCGTGTCAGTGGCTTCCATTTTTATATTGTCGCACTGCTCAATCTATAGAACTGCATACACGGTAGTGCTCTAGGTTAGGTTAGGTTAGGTTAGGTTAGGTTAGGTTAGGTTAGGTTAGGTTAGGTTAGGTTAGGTTAGGTTAGGTTAGGTTAGGTTAGGTTAGGTTAGGTTAGGTTAGGTTAGGTTAGGTTAGGTTAGGTTAGGTTAGGTTAGGTTAGGTTAGGTTAGGTTAGGTTAGGTTAGGTTAGGTTAGGTTAGGTTAGGTTAGGTTAGGTTAGGTTAGGTTAGGTTAGGTTAGGTTAGGTTAGGTTAGGTTAGGTTAGGTTAGGTTAGGTTAGGTTAGGTTAGGTTAGGTTAGGTTAGGTTAGGTTAGGTTAGGTTAGGTTAGGTTAGGTTAGGTTAGGTTAGGTTAGGTTAGGTTAGGTTAGGTTAGGTTAGGTTAGGTTAGGTTAGGTTAGGTTAGGTTAGGTTAGGTTAGGTTAGGTTAGGTTAGGTTAGGTTAGGTTAGGTTAGGTTAGGTTAGGTTAGGTTAGGTTAGGTTAGGTTAGGTTAGGTTAGGTTAGGTTAGGTTAGGTTAGGTTAGGTTAGGTTAGGTTAGGTTAGGTTAGGTTAGGTTAGGTTAGGTTAGGTTAGGTTAGGTTAGGTTAGGTTAGGTTAGGTTAGGTTAGGTTAGGTTAGGTTAGGTTAGGTTAGGTTAGGTTAGGTTAGGTTAGGTTAGGTTAGGTTAGGTTAGGTTAGGTTAGGTTAGGTTAGGTTGGGTTGGGTTGGGTTGGGTTGGGTTGGGTTGGGTTGGGTTGGGTTGGGTTGGGTTGGGTTGGGTTGGGTTGGGTTGGGTTGGGTTGGGTTGGGTTGGGTTGGGTTGGGTTGGGTTGGGTTGGGTTGGGTTGGGTTGGGTTGGGTTGGGTTGGGTTGGGTTGGGTTGGGTTGGGTTGGGTTGGGTTGGGTTGGGTTGGGTTGGGTTGGGTTGGGTTGGGTTGGGTTGGGTTGGGTTGGGTTGGGTTGGGTTGGGTTGGGTTGGGTAGGGTAGGGTAGGGTAGGTTAGGGTAGGGTAGGGTAGGGTAGGGTAGGTTAGGTTAGGTTAGGGTAGGGTAGGGTAGGGTAGGGTAGGGTAGGGTAGGGTAGGGTAGGGTAGGGTAGGTTAGGTTAGGGTAGGGTAGGGTAGGGTTGGGTTGGGCTGGGCTGGGTTGGGTTAGGTTAGGGTAGACGTTAGGGTACGTTAGTTATACGCTGGGTGTTAGTGCCCGCCACGGGACACACAAACTTCACGTTGTGGTCAACTGTACTGCAGATTCATGTGTGTCCCGTTGACCTCACGCAGGTAGCTTATGCACCTGTAGTCCTGTCGTTCGTCTGTCGCTACTTTCGTGCCCGGTGCGACGCCCTGCCGAATGAGTGGGCCAGGTGTAAAGAAATCAAGAGCTGTACTCAGATATCGTCAAAATGGTATACATGATACATACAAATACATAAATCCTTCGAATCCGGAGACGCGCGTAACGTACTGGCCGCCCTGCTTCCCAGTCACTTACAAAGACATTTCCCTTGCCCGTGACCAATATGCCCTTCCCTTGACCAATATGCCCGTGGATGAACGAAACCCTGCTACATGTTGTTAGGCAGAAAGCAGAATGGTACAGAAAGCATAGAAGATGCCCTAATAATTTATTCTACTACTCCCAATACAAAAAGTTTCGAAACCAAGTAAGCAAGTTAACACGTCAACACAAACGAGACTACTATGCGAACTTAGTCTCTCGCGCTCAGGGTAACACACGAAAGATATGGTCAATAGTTAATAGTGTAACAAAGAGAAAATGTGAAACGAAGACATATCCGGAGAATATCGGCTCTATTGAGGAGATGTGTGCTTTGTTTGGAAAGTACTTTTCGAGCATAGGGCCGAAGCTTGCAGAGGGAGTTAATAATATTCGTGCACCTCATCCTGAAACATATCTGACCAATCGCATTAGTAATTCTTTCTTCATGTCTGCCTTCGTTGTACCTGATATAGTTAAAGTTCTGGGCCGTGTGAAATGTGACACAGCAGCTGGTTATGACGGCATTACCGTACGTGTGATTAAAGAATGTTCTAGCGCATTATCCATCCCGTTGTGTTATATGTTCAACCACGCGTACTTCAGCGGTGTTTATCCAGACATACTGAAAATAGACCGCATTGTTCCTATATAGAAGGCAGGTGACAAGGAAAAAGTTGAAAATTACCGTCCAATATCTGTACTTGGTGCAGTTAACACTATCTTTGAGAAACTCGTCTGTGCTCAGATGACACGTTTTATCGAAAAATATGATGTTCTATGTAAAGCACAGCATGGTTTCCGCGCAGGCAAATCAACGAGTTCAGCTGTTTTCTCTGTTACTCAGAAAATCAACTATGCTCTAAATAACAACCTTGTGACTGTTGGTTTGTTTGTTGACCTTCGCAAGGCTTTCGACACTGTGAACCACGGCATTCTGCTAAGCAAACTGCATCACTGCGGCTTTCGTGGTCTTATGTTGTGCTTCCTGCAGAGTTATTTGTCATCAAGCTGTCAGTTTACGTCAATCAATGGAATGCTCTCAGACCCTTTCCCGGTTGTTATGGGGGTCCCCCAGGGGTCTGTATTGGGTCCTCTGCTATTTTCCTTGTACGTTAATGATTTGCCGCTCGCAGTACCTAAAATGTCCACATGTATGTACGCGGACGACACTTGTTTCGTTATCAGTGGTAAGACAGTTGACGAAGTTAAAGCTGCTATTTCGAGTGAGACTAACTGCATTGCATGCTGGTTTAGAGCGAATCATCTGTCGTTAAATATAGATAAGACATGCTTTGTTGTTTTTAGAAAGCCGTCCACAGTCGGCACGCAGATTGAGATGAGTATTGAAGGTCAATCTGTTAAACAGGTAGAGGAGTTTAAATATCTTGGTGTCTTGGCTTGATTCGTCTCTCACCTGGAAACCGCATATCGATTACATTGCGAGAAATGTAGCGCGGTCTTGTCACGCTCTCTTTTTGGCTCGTCGGTGTTTTTCTATTCATGTAACTAGACAACTTTACTTTTGTCTCGTTGAATCCCATTTGTCCTATTGTATAACCTCATAGGGAAATACATTCCCTGCTTATCAGGAAATTCTATTTAAGTTGCAGAAAAGAAGCCTAAGACTGATAACTTTCTCTCACACGAGGCATCCATCGGTAGACCTTTTCACGAGACTTAACATACTACCATTACCTGATCTAGTTCGCTTTTGGTACCTGAAGCTAGTGTATAAAATAATAAATACCGGAGAATATCATGGCACAACAGGGTTTAATTTGTGCCCTAGAAATAACAGGAGTGTACAACGCCTTATTTTCAAACCTTTTCGAGCAAACAATGTTTATGGGAGCCGGTTGCTAGAAAGCTATGGTATCAGATTGTGGAATATGCTGCCATCCGACTTAAAATATGGCAAGCATTTTGTGCGCAGCTTACGTCGCTATGTGATGAACAGCTCAACCATTCTTTCATCTTAATTATTTTGCTGTAAAATTGTAGTGTAAGTGTATGTGGGTAATATTTTTAATGTCGTTGCACTGCTTCTCAGTGTCTTTCTATGTGACTGTGAATTAATGGTATTGAGGATGAGCTGTGGGAGTCAATACTAGCCTGTGCTAATGACACCCATAATTTCATCCCTAAGCTTTGTATTTAGTAATCTTAATTCCATAATTCAATAAACAATTCAATTGTCCCTGTGGGAGAGAAAAAACAAAATCTCCGTGTACATCTACGTGTTCGACGAGCAGACGAGTTCGATATCTACCAGGCGGATTCCCTGCACGCTCTATCAGGATAAAGTCCACCTGCTCGAGGTTAGGGAGCATTTCTATCGAATCAGAAAATTTAGCTCTTTCATAGGACGAGGTGACTATTTTTATTGTGAGAAATGCACGAGCGGTTATAGGACTAGAGGGGCGTTGGAACAACACGAACTTCTGTGTCGAGACGTAAACGAAGTAATTCTCGAAATGCCAAAAGCGGGGGAGAGCGTGTCCTTCATGCAGATACAGTACATGGATCTCTACCCCTATTTCGCGGCGTTGGACACGGAAAGCATACTGGAAAAGGATGCACTCGTTAAGGACGCCTCGAGTATGCACAGGATGAGCTCGTATAGCATCGTGCTAGTGAGAAGTTGTGATAGAAAATAATGGGCATAGATGGCTATTTTGGACCTAATGCGGCAGAAAAATGCTTGCTCGCGCTCAAGGGATTTAGCGAACAAATCGATAGGCTGAACCGTCTTCCCTCACCGTTGGTCATGAGTGTGGAAGACCTTGTTCGACACGAGTGCGCGACGCACTGCGAATTTTGCGGGTGCGAATTTAACCGACATACGCGGAAGGTGCCGCATCACGACCACACCCGTTTCGTAGACCCCGGTTCCTGGAATTTTATTGCAACGCTGTGTGATACGTGAAACCCTACGTGTCGCAACACCAAAGGACTTGTCGTGTGCGTACACAACCTGCAATACGATTTGAGCTCCCTTCTCCGCCACATGCACGTTCTAAATACGGGAGAACCGTGGATCTTAGCGTCTACCATAGAAAAAATACGAGGCTTCAATATTGGCGAGCTCCATTTCCGCGATACCACGCAGTTTTTCAACCTCTCGTTGTCTAACCTGGTAGAAACGCGGCTCGCCAGCGGCGGCGAGAGCGCGTTTCATTGCACACGTCAAATGTTTGGTGACCGTTTCCGTCGCCTTCTCAGGAAGGAAATTTACCCGTACACCTTCGTGGACAGTTTCGAAACCTACAATTTGCCCGCACTACCGCTAAAGGAAGCTTTCAAAAGTGACCTGAACGACCAGGAGGTCACGGACGAGGACTATCAGTACGTCCTCGAGATTTTCGAATTGTTCGAATGTAAGGACCTAGTAGATTACATGCGTCTCTACGTCACGCTCGACACCTGTCAACTGCGCGACATCGTGCTGTATTTGAGAAAGATTGCGCTAGAGACGGATGGGATAGATATCTTACACACCGTATCCCTCGCCAGTTACGCGTGGAGCAGCGCTCTGAACCCACCAAAGTCAAACTCGAGCTCATAAGCGACCAAGAGATGTACGAAACGATCGAGAAGGGAATCAGGGGAATCATTTGTAACAGCTTCCACAGGTACTGTCGGGCTAATCACGAGGGGTGCGACGATTACGACCCCCAGCAAGAAAAGACTTTTATCCAGTATTTCGACGTCAACAGTTTGTACCCGTACGCGATGACCTTCCATATCCCGACAGGTGCTTTTGAGTGGGTCGATCCTTCGAGGTGGAGCGAGATCGATTTTCTCAACATTCCTCACGATTCGGACGTGGGTTACGTCTACGTGGTAGACTTGTCGTATCCCGAAGAACTGCACGCGCTCACCAGGGATTTTCCCCTGGCACCCGAACACAGGTGTGTGGACGAGAACGAACTGTCCCCCTACCAGCAGCACTTGAAAGATGCGTTGGCGATGAACACCCCTCCCACAAAAAAACTCTTGCTGACGTGTTACGACAAAGAACGCTACGTCGTTCATTATGTATTGCTCGCACTGTACGTGAGGTTGGGCGTGAAAATAAAACGTGTTCACAGCATCCTCTCTTTCCGCCAAGACAACTTTTTGCGTACCTTCGTGCAGAGGAACGTCGCGTTGAGCAATGCCACGTCCACGAAATTCGAGCGACTTCTGTACAAAACCATTTCGGACAGCACGTTCGGTAAGACGATACAAAATGTGAGACGCATGAAGAAGTATGCCCTAGTCTACGACAAAGAAACGGCGCTCCGAAAAGCTAGCTCCGTCGACTGTCAGCATTTCGTCATTCTGAGTGACAAGTGCATCTTATACGAGATAAAACAGCGTCGTATCAACTGCACGCACAACCTTAACGTGGGCTTTGCCATGCTAGAAATATCCAAAGTCCGAATGTACAGCTTCATCTACGAGTCACTCTTTTCTCGCTTGACGTGTCCAGTGCAATTGATCTATAGCGATACGGACAGCATAATTTTTTCTCTCACGTGTGAAAGCCCGAAAGAGCAGTTGATGAAAATTGAGAGTGAGCTAGATCTGTCCTCCTATCCACCAGACCACCCGCTTTTCAACGACGAGCATGCGAACCAGATGGGATACTTCAAAGACGAGACGGGAGGTGGTGTTATTCAAGAAGTCGTAGCCATCCGAGCGAAAATGTACAGCATTCTCTTGGCTGAGATACACAAACAGATTGCGAGAGCGAAAGGAGTTAAGAAAGATGTGGTGAGGAAACATTTATTGCACGAAGTGTACCGAGATTCTCTGTTCAATGAAAAAACAGTCTTTCAGAAGCAGTGCACCATCCAGAGTATAAAGCAAACAATGTACACCATTTCGAGACTCAAGAAGAGCTTGGTCCCCTACGACGACAAGCGCTATCTCATGGATGCCGTACACTCCTTCCCTTACGGAAGCTGCGAATACGGTAGGCTGTGATGGTGATTTGACGCGTATCGCATTACGATAGCACTCCCTCTTTGTGCAGCACCGGAAAACCAGGAAGAGAGCCGTCGAAGACCGTCGACGTCAGGCATCGAGTGACCGTGGAACAAAGGGCTGCACGGGCATATAATCGAGAATAAAAGTTCTAGTCGAGACATGCTTCTCTCTCTCTCTCTCTGTCGCAGACAGGAGAAGCACGGGTCATCGTGGCAGTGAGCGGAATGGGTGTACGAAAAGAATGACCATTCCATCATCGTGCTGGTGCAGTGACCCGCGCAATGACGACACTGCGATGAAGATTCCCTGTTCCTTTTCTGGCACGTCTGATCATCTCGTTCTGTTCGTGAGATCAGACAAGTCAGGGAGGGTGCAGGCATCTATCGACCAACTCTTTTGTATGTATTCGATAAACATGTTTCAGTGAAAGAAAACACAGAGTCTCGTCAAAGTTATTAAAACTGTTTAATACGCTGCATGTCGATAACCAAGCGGTATTTCAATAAATCAATGACAAAGTTCGCGATGTAGACTGCTTGCAAATGTCGCTGCTTCCACAGGGCGTACTTAATATGAGCAATGGCACGAGCAAGAAGGTCCACGATGTCTGCAGTGATGTAGTTGAATTCTGCGTTGGCCAAGCTCACAAATTCGCTCGTCAGTCCAAGGGGTCCGTCCGGAACCGTTATGCAGACGTTCTTGTAACGGGCGTAGGTCCGACGCACCAACTCCTGCAGCGGCCCCGGCGAGATCTCACCTATATTGCCAAAGCCTACCATGTCTATCACGTAGCGAAAAGCAGTGATGACGAGCTCGTTGCGGAGACCTTCGTTGTTGAAACATTCCTTCTCCACTTCTTCCCAAGCAGCGTGGGTGCGGGAACAATTTTGTAACGAGTGTTAGCTGAACATCTTCACGTATTGATGAGGCGAGCGCGGTGCGCGCTGCCTTTATACAGATAAACGCGCGCAAAGAAGTGAGAGCGAAACCGAAACGAAGAAGCCGCCCGGCGCCGTGTGCCAACTACCAACGTGGCGGGCGCTGATCATTCGGGTGTTCTGGAGCGGTTTCTTCGCCACGGCATCGCTGATTTTCGAATGAATTGTTTCTCTCCACTTTGTGTCTATTTTATTTTCTACCTATTTTTTATTTTTTATCAGCTCAACACACATAAATTCATAGAGAATTGGTTAAAGTAGTTCATTGTAGTTACTGAATTGACAGTTTTAGGCAAGTTTAAATTCGCGGGTTGCTCAGGCAAGCGTGAGACCTTTTCGTCCCTGGGTGTTTCTTCCGTGACCAAATTTTGCTGGATCATTTTTTTTCTGGATCCCCTATAAGCTTGTAGTAGTGACTTGCCATTTCTTAATTTTTCTCTTTACCTGACCCTGAACCTGGGGAGACGCGAAGAATGTGACAGGACACGAAAGATTCAAAACTAGCAAGTGAAAGTTTATTTAGGTCTCTACAGCATGACCAGTCCCATACACAAACTCTCCCAGTGTTCTTGAAAGCGAGACCGAAGGTCGACCCACACAATGGGCACTAGGGGGAATAGCCGTAGCCTCCCAAAACACATGCTGCTTGTTGTTGGTCTCGCAGTATAAGACGACCGTGTTCTTCCAGATCGGCCTGCTCTTTATGCAAGCCGATTTGGAAGAACACGGCCGTCTTTTGCCGCGAGACCAACAACAAGAAGCGTGTGTTTCAGGAGGTGCTAGAGCTATTCTCCGTATAGCCCATTGTGTGAGCCAACTTTCGGTCTCGCTTTCGAGGACACTGGGAGAGTTTGTGTACGGGACTGGTCGTGGTGTAGAGACCTAAATAAACTTTCACTTGCTAGTTTTGAAGCTTTCATGTCGTGTCGTCATTCTGTGTCTCCCCAGGTTCAGGGTTCTTTTTTTTTTTTTTTTGCATGCAGCGCAGTGCCAGTGACAAACACTTGCTACAAAGCATTTAGGTTCATTGTGGTGGATAATGTGGCAACGGCTAAAAATCCCAAGGTCTGTCTTCAGATTTGTATGTACCATTGTGCTCTTGACAGCTACTCGGATACTGTGTTGCATATAACACGTATGGCAGAATTACATGAACGGCAAACAGAGCAAAAAGACAGAGGAGAGACGACATGGACAAGTGCTGTGCTGACTCCAACTGCCTTTAATGCAAACAGGGAATGAATGCAGATTTCAACCACAAATTCAGTTCATACTATAATACAGTACCAACTAGCCCAGCCCAGTTGTGAATTTCCTGAACTCTCAAATCCGAACTAAGGTGAGTGATAGTAACTCGATAGATATGTATGTTTATCTGAACCTCCCTTATGACGTGTCATCGCTTTGCGCCAGATAGCTAATAGCTTTTTAATGAAAACTGGTTGTATTGTTTTCGTTTGGAAATGACCATTGTAGAGTACTTTGTTCTGAGCAGTTCTAGTCAACAAGACTAGTCCGAACGTACAATAAACAACAAGTTGTTACCTCCTGCATATGTTCGTGTGTGATATTCTCTGATAAAACCGTAGCTGTAGCCCTATGTGGCAGACCCGGCAGGGCTACTTGTTTCCAATTGGAGGCCCTACTGAGTCCACCTGGACCATTTGGATTGAGTCGGTTAGCTAGTATGGGACCAACTGGTAAGCCTGAGCTTGCCAGTTCTTTGTAATGGGGGGACCAATTGATTTCAACTGGTTTCAGTCCAATGGGTGACAAAAACACAACTGGAATTCTAATTGATTTGAATGGGAAAATGTACAATTGGACCAATTCCTTTTTTTCGACTGCGTGAAGCAATCAAGAAATCAATTTCACCTCATTATTATCGTTATCGTTATTCACTTCATTTTTATTCATATATTTGCCAAATTTTGAAGGCACAGCTCCTGTCCGGAACAGTTTGTGAGGTTTCTTTCCAACGTTAAAAACAGTTCTTCCCACTGAGATCCAATTTAAGTCCATATTCTGTAAATAGAGCTCTGGTACGCTACAGAAACAATTTTTATCTCATTCACTCCATTTTATATTCACATAGGACAAATTTGACGATATCGCTTGTGTCTTCAGCAGTTTGAGAAACTTCTTTCCCGTGTGAAAAAGATTTCTACCCTACAGAGATTCAATTTAAGTCCATATATTCTGCATGTAGATGCTTTGATGTGCTCCAGAAATCTGTTTAATGTCATTCAGTCCATTTTTTATTCACATAATGGCCACATTTTGAATACACAGCTCTGCTGTCCGGAGCGTTTCTCAAAATTTCGTTCTAATGTTACAAATATTTTTCTCCGCTGATTTCAATCGAAGTTCATATCCTATGAGTTCACATTCGGAATCTATGCAGAGACTGAACATCCTGTAACGGGGCATTGTGAAGCATACCAGTAAATTATTTTATTTTCATTGCCATACATGTTTTCTTTTTTGATGCCTTGCAGTTTTCCTCCTATACTATAACTCATCCTTCTAAGAAATCCCTGGAAATGCAAGAAATGCTGGTGCCACACTACTGCAATGCTTAATGTGTGACTTGTATGACTCCAAGTTATATGCTATTGTGCAGGTTACTACTGTAACTTTTTTGCTTTATTCCTTTTTATGACAGTTGCATGTCATGAAATATATGATGAAATAAGGGTGAGCAGGCAAGCGAGCTGGTGAACGTTCGACGAAGGCATACCTTGAGCTTGAGGGAGCCTCGTCTTGCCTCGCCTTGCTTGAGCCTCGTCTTGTCTACTTCTTCGTGTGTTATCATTCCTTCAAGCTCAAGGTATGCTTTCGATGAAATATATGCTGTCCAACATCTACTTCTGATATATTGCTGTGCTTTCCTCTTGGTATCTCTTGGTATCCTGTTTCTTTATTCTTTCTTTTTTTTTCGGAGCTCCGATGTCGTTCTCTGAACTTCACATAGGTGGAGAAAGAGCACTTTGATGTACCTTCTTTCAAGCTGCATCCTAGCTGGCTGGCCAAGGAACTACGACAACAGAAGCGTAACTAAGCAATTCCTGCGTCACTTGCGAATTCATATGGCAATTTGATTTCTAGTTGAAACCAAGATAAACAGATGTTTCCACATTGTATATCGTATTTATTTTGAACTGTACATAATGTGTTACATTTCACGATCTGAAATAACACTTTCTCTGCACATTGAATCCGGAACACTAAAATTCGCAATGCTCTTATGAGACGTCTGTGCAGTGAACACTGGCGCAGAAGTGTCCCTTCTACGTCGTTCCTGCGCAAGGTGGACCCAGATCTCCGTTTTTATATGCCGTCAGCCCTTCCTCGACCCATCACGTCGCTCATCTACAGGCTTCGCCTCAACGTGCCATACAGTGGACGACTTTTGTTTAAGCTCGGCATGGTCCCGTCCCCCAACTGCAGTCTGTGTGATGTAGTTGAGGACGTAGATCCTATACTCCAAGACTGCCCGAGGTACAGTGCACACCGATGTACCCTTGTGTCGTCCCTGTCTCGCCTGGATAATCGGCCATACTCCACCGAAAAGGTTCTTGGGTGCTGGCCAGCAAATCAGCTCCCTCATACCTGCCATGCGCGCCCTTGTGCAATTTCTCGTCTCGACGGACCTCTTTGACACATTGTGACGCTCTTTGTTTTTAGTGCCTTGAGACTTCGCTTTTGGTGCCAAGCTAGGTGATGATGTTCTTATTTATTCTTTCAAAGCGTTTCAAAGCGTCGAGGTTAGTGTAGTTTCCCTTTCTTTCATTAATAACGCGTCCTGGAGTAGCCAGTCCCGAGTGGCTCGAGACTACCATCTCCATTTTTTCTTTTAAAATCAATCAATCAATCAATCGCAATGTAAAAATTTGTCAATCCAATTAGGATTCCTTAACTCATTAGTGAGCCAGACATGTACAAGATACTCAAAAATGTATTTAAGATAAAATAATAAATACTAACGTTAGAATGTAATTAAGATAGAGTATAAATACATGAAAATTAAAATAATTAAGATAGAGTACAAAATACGTCAAAAAGTATTTGGAATACAGTTAAGATACTATTTATCCATGAACGCAAAAAGTCACCGATCACTGGTCAATGCGGCAAGTCGTCGCTATGTGACATGAATCACCAAAACCCCGCGCACTAGCGCAAGCCGCCGCTGTGTGACAGGAGTTATCTAAACACAAGTCCCAAAAAGATGACAAAGAGATACCACATAACTCCACTAAGTATATGTGACCGTTCTAGCAGGCAATTCTGACAATTCTAGCAGGTCCCCGCTCGGCGAGGTTAGAATTCGGCGTCACCGCGTCAGGGCACACATAATAGAACCCTCACTGGCCAAGGATTAGGACACACGGGGCAGGATCTCTGAATGAAGACTTCCAAGAAGGGCCAATGTTCAGGTCAAATCCGAGGGACTTAGGAAATTTCCACTGAACCCACAAGCAGGATAATGGAAAGACGAGACACAGAAAGCTTGAGAGGCGGAGATCCAAAATATGTAATTAGAGTATCGAGTAGAAAATACCATAAAATGTGTTTTAAATAGAGTACAAATACACAAAACAAAAAGAATTGAGTAGAGTACCAAAATACCGCAAATTGTATTTAAAATACGGCATTTTAAATACAATACTCCAAATACGTACAAGTCTGCTCATTACCAATCAACCATGTAATGGTGTGGAACTAAAGTTGTCTTATAGATAAACGCAGCAGTCATTAGAAAAGCGATTCCTATAGAATCAAGTTTCGAGGATTTATTGCGCAGTAGCTGAAGTTGCATTGTGGTACAGTTTTAAGCCAGTTAAGGAACTTGCTTTACCCTTGCTAATGTTACTGCTGGCAAAGGAACAGTGTCAGGGAAAGGGGGATGTAGCTGTGTAGGGCTTAGATGGGTGCTGCCAAGACTCTGTGCACCTATAGCGTTTCTCATGATCGATAAGGTGATGCTCGCACAGGACGGAAGGTTCATGGAAAGAATGCTGGGGAGGTGGAATGTTCTCGATGGCATCACATGGTGTGTACTTACTCCTCTAGTAGCGGAGTCTTCCTCACCATGAGTTCTGACTGGCAGTGATGTGTGTCCAAGCGAACACACATTTCTGGCCCCACGCGTGGCCACTGCCGTTACAACTGACTAACTGGTTTTACACTGTTGGCATTCATGTACGGTGAAAAGGGAGGGCAATATACATTTATTAAAGTGAAAGGTCTGTCAGGGTTGAAAAGGCACATCGGGCATCATTGCTGTTGCTGTCGCTCTTTTATAGACTTAAGCTGCACAGATGGAATCCTGTGGATCAAACAAATGGAATGTTCAGAATCTGACAGTCCACTGTCCCAGTAAACCATAAATATCCCAGGTACGTCCCACAAAGGTCGCACACGTCGCATGTGTCCGCCACGTCTATGCGACGTTACCTGTACGTCCACAATGTCACTTCGAAAAGTGTATTACTTTCTATATCCCTGGGACATTTGGTAGACGTAAAAAGAAAGGAGCAAGCGCGCGTTATTTATCGGAGATAGCTAGGACACGTGACCCTTAGTGGCATGCCGTAAGCAAACGGGGGAAATTTTTGGGTTTACTACTTTATTCACCAAGTAATCACATTATAGGCGGTAGCTTGAGTTAAAAACACGATATTTGCCAAGATGGTGTGTCAGGAACGTTCGCAGGTATACGCTGACGTCGTTTGCAGACTCACAAGTTAACTGCAAAGATGTCGTCACCGTTGCAAGCGTGATACGCAACGCTACCCTTAATGAACGTCCTTCAACAATTTGTGTTTCAGTATATGTTCGCTGTGGTCCCTCGTGAAACCTGTGTAGCGGTGGAGGGGAGAACAAGGGAGCCTGCATCTCATATGGTGAAAGGCGAAAGTACATTTAATAACTCGCGGTCTGCATTAATCTTGGATTATGACCGAAAGGTCGCTGGGCACCCGTCCTTAAGTGGGATGTGCTGACAAAAGTAGATGCCTTTTGTTTGATTAGCGCGTGCAGCATTCATTTGCTATAGCTATCAAACTATTATCAAGTACAAATTGATTCAAAACAAAATACCATTAATTTTAAAATATCCCCAGAACATCCAAATATCCAAAATAGATGTCTATGCGACGGTTCTGGGATGTGAAAACAGTAGCAATCTTGCAGTCGCATGAATGTACTTTCTACGTAACTGGGCTCTCTGTGAAGCTCGCATGGATATCCAAACATCCAATATGCGATATCGCAAGGATGTACCTGGGATGTATATGGTTTGCTGTGCCTGACACTCCTGAAAGGAAAAAGGCCACAAAACGAGATGATTTGTTCTTTCAACATATTGCATGATTATTATACATGTTCAGACTGACGGCCACAATGCCAAGCTTGCTAGCACCTTTTCTTTTTTAATTTTCATATATATATATATATATATATATATATATATATGTGCTCCATACTGCACAATGATTTCCATCAGGGTTCCACGTAGCTTCACAATCTTTTAGTTTTCCTTTACATCGAGCCAAGAGTGGATTGAAAATTGGTACGATGTTAATATAAGCAGCATACAAAAATATTTCCAAATTAGGTCCACATGAACAAAACTGCACAAAGAATTTAAAAAAATGTGAAAACAAATTAAAGGATTGGGCCTATTAGAGAGCAAAAAATACAGCACAAGTGTACAACAGGGGGACGAAAACACACATACACACACATAACCAGTTCTTGAATTGCTTGACGACGGTACTGGGAAAGCAGTTCCACTACAATGACGTACGAAGGAGAAATGAATTCAGAAATGGTTTCCTTGAGCATGATGGAATACCCACTTTCTACGGGTGAACGGCACGATATGAGATATATGTAGCCTGTTGGACGAAAGATTCTATGAGGTGATTATTGTGAATGATAATAAATCTTGTCGAAACAAAGACTAGTTATTTTTCGACAAGTGCAGAGTAGAAGCAGATTGAGGTTATGTTTAGCAAAGCATAGCATACCAGTGATACTGGCGTTGTAGCTACCGAACATGAACAGGCGGCCTTTTTTTTTTTTTTTTTTTACGGTTTGTATTGAATTTGAAATGTTGATGTGGTCGGTGTCCCACACAGAGCCGCGTATTCCAACTTAGGAAGGGCTAGTGCTTTATGCAGTCACTTGTTAGTTGGAGGGGATGAAAAATTTCAGCTGTGTAACCTGGAGTTTGAGATGCGTTGGCAGTGATATGCTCAACAAGAGGGATCCAGGAGAGGTTAGATGAAATGAAAATGCTGAGGTATTTGTAAAGTGATACCCAGAGACCGTGGTGATACTGATTGGTTGTCTAACCGCAACGTCAAAATGACGTCTAGCTATTGTCGACAAGGCATCGCTGGGCGCGCCATATGCACGAAAGAGTGCGGTAGATATTTTGTCGATTTGTATGTATACGGAACCTTTCAGCGCCAATAATATGGGCGCAAAAGTTTCACTGTTCCCTATACGAAATACAGCAGAACAAGGAAATGTGCACCCTGTATATACCTGTTTATTGCCCCTTTAAATACGTGAGGAGTCAAGAACAATGTAAAGAGACCTTGACAATGTTATAGAGGGTCGAATCATAGCAATAATGCAGTGTCCTTTGCTTGTTTTTGCAAATATATGCGGAGGAATGACGCAAGCATAGTCCCCCATTGAGCGGGATTAGTTGCGTGATCCGGTCGAGCCTGGCTCTTGGAAACATGCATGTTTGCCGGACGGGTCACCCCGCCGTGCTGGCGTCTCTGCTCGACCAGGCCCGGTGCAGAGCACATAGCCAATAACAAACCCGGGCCGGGTCAGGGGCCCGGGTAGGGCTCTAGCAGTAAGTAAGGCATGCGCAAATACATGTCAAGAGGAACTGAACTGTTCCGTTCAATGTAAGACTACTCTAAGACTAAAAGTAGGTGAGTTGATGTGGAAGTCACGGAAACTCGACGGCCTATGCGGACGAATGAGACATGCACAGCAAATAAAAAAGGAAACTATCAGGGCCCACCGACATTCAGTGCGCCTATCAAAAAATACCCTCGAGATTTTTTGATATGTTGCATGCTAAGGTCGGTGCCATACGATGACGCAAACTGTATTTTTCCAAACAGACCTCCTCATTCCGAATTTTGCCTCCGAACATTGAAGATTTCGCTAAGAAATGGCTACTTTACCAATTTTTAATACATTACCAACTATACCCTCAGTTCTGACGATTTTTGTCCATGAGCAGCATCGCCAGAGCTACCAGTGAAAAAACATTCACGAAAATTCAGCAGACCCAACAGGCGTAAACAAATCGCAAACCTATGCGAAAATTGCGGTGGAAGGTAAAAAGCGGGAATTTCGAAGCGTCGCTACAAACTTTCCGGCGACTGGTGGTTTTCAGAAGGAGCTGACTCTTTGACTGTGCCTGGAACGACAACAGCTACAACTAGAACATAAATTATTTTGTCATGTGACATTATAGATAAGCAGGTGGTGTCACCATTACCAGTTCTAACGAATTGTATACTTACCTTATTCTGACCTCATCAGAAAACTGACTCGTCAGATAGATAAACCTCGTGGAGAGGTGAAAAAAAAAGTTCCTGTATTTCACGTTAAGTTACATGTTCAGACAGAGAGAGCGAGAGCTCAACAGTTGGTCTACGTAACACACAAGGGAGAGAAGAAAGGTCACGTGGTACAGAGATCCAAAGCGTTGTACACAAACGGAAAGAGAAGAAAACTGAGCGAACCATAAACACACCGAAGCCACCCATATCTCGTCCAGCCGGACCGCTGTTACGCAACCGAGTTGAACCCGACACTTGTAGTGGTTATGGCCTGTGGAGTCAGACAGGGGTTCATCGGGGACCCCGCTTCAAGATGGGTGCAGTGGCGTATCTAGAGCTACCTGCGCCCATAGTAACCAGTGAGTCTGCGCCCCTGTTCAGGCACATATCGAGGACACAGTTGGTCATGTTTTGTAAATACTTTAATGAAATCCACAGAACTACTACACATGCAGATGGCCCACTAACGTCACATGATAGCCTTTCTAGCTTTTGCTGCTGGAAATTTGTCGATAATGTCACTGAAATCAATTTTTTTCTGTTTCTTCTCGTACAACACTTAGGACAGCAAGCTCGGAAAGCCTGTCCTGGCCCATTGATGCTCTTAAATACGAAAGTATCAGCTTTAGCTTGCTAAATGACCGCTCACAGCTGGCAATTGAAACCGCGATCGTAAGCATTATCTGGACCGCAATCCGAAGGTTCGGGAAGACATTCTCATCTCCATAGTGACAATAAATTCAAGAAGCTCTTTGGGTCTCGATGTTTTGTTTTCTGTGCGCCTCGCGAGCAACATTCTGCAGTCCAAAATTTCTTCGTACAGCTCGTTGCCGTCAACATCGGAAGTGTAAAATTTGCCGAAATCGCCCCTACACCTTTACACCTGCCTCAGCCCGACACACGGGTTCAGGTCTACCCTCTTGTTGGTCCGCCCGATACGAACTCTTTTCGTCGGGTCGATTTTCTTGCTCAGATGTCTCTCTCAAAGTCCCACTGCTGCGATCGGCTTGCTACCTAAACATCCTCAAATGCTGCTGTCGCGTCTCGAGTAGCCGTACAGGGTACTGGGATCTCCCTTTTGTTTAGGCTGCTTTGGTCTCGGCCGTGACAGTTGCTCACTGAGCTGGTTCGGTTTGCTCACGGTGCCCCGTTCTCGTTAAATACGTCACGCGCCCAGTTTAGCTACCTCGTGGTTACCATTATGTCCTTGGGGATGTGTTTTCGTGTGTTCCGCACTAGGTTTCACATACAACCTCTCTAATGGCGGGTGCTTTAGATCATTTATGAATGTGCCAGGTTGAGTGCGCACGACCTGGCACATTCACACCCGACCACATAATGGCGCCCCTGTTCACCTGGCGCCCATGGCACCTGTCCACACCTGCCACACCCTAGATACGCCACTGGATGGGTGGCATGTTATGGTTCCCTCCAATCTACCCCCCCCCCCCCCCACCCCCTGGCACAGCCCGACCGACATCATTTGGTATGAGTACAAGAAATTCACACGCCAAGAATACAGAGCAAAGAAACGAAACCCGTGCCTTGTAAGTGGCAGCACATACCTGAGGTTGGAGATGGGATATTGTACGACGCATAGGGAGCCGCTTACTATCAGGGTTTACAAGTGCTTTTTCCTCTCTTTCTTTAGCCAGATGTCAAGTTCAAAGCAATGCTTCTTGGAAAACAAACGAGATGGCACCACCCCTGCTATAAAACCCCCGCGGAGGATTCCAGACCCGTCTTTCCGACTACTATATAAAAGAAACAAACCAGAGTTGACTATAGGAAAAAACTGCGCCCCTAGAAGCGCCGGTCTTTATTCTGGTTTATATCACAGTCAGCTTCGCTGGAAAGGACATCCTGCGGGTGATGGTTGTTCACCTTCCAGGGTCTGTACCCGCTGTGTCCACTGCCACGTCCTGAAAGGAGGTGTTAAGGATAATTTCTGATGAGTTGGGTGGGCTTCTAAAGGAGAGGTGGGTGACCATTCGTTAGAACTGGTAATTATACTTCTGCATATGTCGCCACTTACTATCAGGGTTTACAAGTGCTTGTTTAAAGCTTCGATCAACTCTGAGATAGCACCTGAACCCCAAAGTTTGCTCTCGTGCTACCTGTCCTCCTGTAGAACCGGTTAAATGTAGTGTCCGAGGACCAGCCTGCTGCCTGCCGAATTTCTGTTAGGGGAACCCCTTTTTCCTGCGCCCGGGAGGTCGCCGCTCCTCTGGTTAAGTGGGCCTTAAGGACTCAAGTGTCCACTCCGGCTAATTCCAAAAAACGCTTTACCAATTTGCAATAGTAGCCCGAGAAGCCGGTCTGAAAGGCTTCTGGGTTGTTAGAAGAAGCTGGGTGTAACTAGCACAGTGGGGGCGACAGGTACTATTCCAGACAACGCACTGGGCAAAGAACAGGTTCCTGTGGTAAAAAGGGAACAAAGAGGGAAGGCCAAGGCTTGGAAGGACCAGATGTTTTCCTGAGCCCTTCAAGCCCCAGTTCCCAACCTGTCTCCTGGCGCTTAATACCCTCCACAGACACTAGGCGAAGGTCCGAACAGCGCCCTGCTGTAGACAAACGCAGGAGCATCGTGAGCTTGTAGGTGAGGAGTCGCAAATCGAGAGAAGTATTAGGGCCCAATTAGGAGATGAAAGCAGTGACCACTTCGACCAACCACATAGCAGAGTATCTCGGGCGAGGAGGGTTGAGGTTGAAGACTCCTCGGAGTAACCTAGCAATCGATGGATGCTCTCCAAGTGGAAGTCCTTCGCAGGTGCCGAGAAATTGAGACAAGGCCGAGCGGTAGTAGCAAATGGTCCTGTAGACTAGGTGTTCTGCAAAGTGCAAGTGGGCCAAGTTCAAGATTTGGGTCAAAGTTAGAGAAAAGGGATTAATCGCCCGTGCACCGCACCAGCTATCCCATTTTCGCCAGCGAGAGTCGTATGAAAGTTTAGTTCTTGTCCGCCATGCCGCGATGATAAGTTCGACAGCCCCCTCCGAAAGACTTGAATGTGAAGAGGGTTGCTGGAGAGATTCCATACTGCCAACCGGAGCCCCTGTCCCAGTAATTGGTGAACCACACCCTGAGAGCAGGTTCGGGAGAGGTGGGATTAGGCGAGGAACCTCGCAAGCGAGTCGAAGGAGTGTTGGATACCATGGTTGGGATGGCCATACCGGAGCTACCAGTAGAAGTGACTTCCTCGCGCAACTTTATGAGACAACGGTTCACTAGACAGAAGGGAGGGAAGGCATACAGCCCTGACCCCGACCAATTCTGCATGAAGGTATCTACCCCGGCCGCCCCTGGGTCCGGCTTCCAACTGAAATAGCGAGGGACTTGAAAGTTCTAGAGGTCCACAAAGAGGTCTGTTTGAATCGGTCCCCAGAGGCGATTTATGCTCTCGAATACTGATGAAAGCAAGTTTCCAGCTGCTGCTGTCGAACTGAAAGCGTGATGCTTTGTCTGCCACAGTGTTCAATTTCCCTGGAATATGTTGTGCCTTCACTGTTAGACCTTGTTCCAGGCACCATGACCATAGCTGAAGGGAGATGTTGTTCAAACGAAGTGAGCAAGAGCTCCCCATGCGGTTGATCGCTGCTACCGCTGCCCTGTTGTTTAACTGAAGGAGGAAGCACCCCTGGTCTGATGTCCTTGCTAATGTCCTCAAACCTAGAAATGCAGCCCTCAGTTCCAATTCGTTTATGTGGTAACCGACAAGTTCCTTGGGCCATTGCTGACCGACTACACGTCCCTGTGAGCAGGCCCCAACCGTGAAGGGAGCTGTCTGACTGAATAACCTGCACCACTGAACTCTCTTATAAATTCCGGTTCTGGCCTAGGGGAAGCACTCTGCTCCACCACTCCAGCTCCATCCTGGCCTCTGGTGTGAGCATAATTGTGCTCTCGTAGGACCCTTGTTTCAGGGCCCGATGTAGGAGGGACTGTAGGGACCGGAGATGGAGCGGGGCCTCTCGTATGGCCAGGGATGTTGCATTCAAACGACCTATTACTCTGGCTAGGTGTCGAACTCCCCAAACTAGGTGTAGGACGACCCTGACAGGTCGTCCAGCTCCTGCTTTATCGCCAGCCCCTTCAGCCTCGGAAGGGATACTGCTACAGGTGTCGTGGAAAGCTCGAAGCCCAGGAAGACATTTCTGTGTTGGCGGGAGCTGAGATTTGGACTGGTGTACGATGAGACCCAGAGAGAGCAGGAGGTCCACTGCTAACTGAGCGAAGGACGATAGACGGGATGGGGACTGGTCCATCAACAGAATATATGTCGTCAAGGTAAATAACCAGCCGGATGCCCTGTGTTCGCAGAAGGGCTACAACAGGCTTCATCATCTTGGTGAACATCCTTGGAGCTGAGCTTAGGCCAAAGGGAAGGACATTCCATTGATAGCAACTCCCCTGGAAAAGGAAGCAAAGCCACGGACGAAGCACTGCTGCTATTGGAACAGACAGATAAGCATCCTTGAGGTCCAATCGAACGAGGAAGTCGTCCTACAGAATAAGATCCTTTACTGTCTCCCAGCCCTCCATCTTGAAATGTTCGTGAACAATGGAAGTGTTCAGCTGTTTGAGATTTAGAATTGGGCGGGGGGGGGGGAGAATCCTTCCTTGGCACCAAAAAGGAAGGGGACAGAAAGAGTGCTTGGTGAAGTGGGATGATTGATATCGCCCCCTTCTGCACTAGCTCGGCGACTATGCCTTTCGGTCCCCTGGGAGGCCTGGACTCTGGGCTGGGCTGGGTGTGGGGGATTGAGGTGGAAGGTGAGAAAACTCCAAGTGATATCCTGCTACTGCCTGTAGTACCCACATGTCTTTTGTTACCTCCTTCCAAGCCTGAATGCGGTGAGCTAGTTTGCGCGCTGCAAAGCTGAGCAGATTGAATGACTTACCTCTAGGGACGTCTTCCCTGGTGTCCTCATAGAGAGAGGGCCTCCCCTGAAAGGGCGGGTAGGGGTGCCGAAAACCGGACGAGCTGCTCTGTCCCAAGCGACCTCGCTTAGTGGGGGGGCTCCTCTTCTGACGAGGCTTTCCTGGCTTCCCGGACCACCTTGCATGTTTCGTTCCTGGTCCGAAGTTGGTCCAGGAACCTTTGACCAAAAAGCTTATCGTAGCTTTCATCCTCCGGGGGAGCCTCACGTGCCACCAGGGTGCGTAGCTCCGGGGCTATCCGCTGGAGGATGATTCCTCTGCGTTCCGCACCAAGTGTTGCGAAGAGCCTCCCCAGGTGTGAAAAGGTCGCCGCGACGTGGTCCGCCACCACCCTCCTGTCCACCCTGCCCTGCTGATTCCCAGCTGTTCCCATCGAGGGGGATGTCTCTGAGCAGGCTTCCAGGAGTGCCACCAGCGGGCTAATGGCAGAAACAATGCCCACCTAAGCGTCCCGCAGCACTTGGTCCCGGTGACCCACGGCTGTGTCTGAGTCTCCCTCGGAGAAGAGACCCCGTTTCCTGTCCCGGGATGCCTCCCTTGCGAGGGCTTTCATTTCCAGGTTTAATTCTGGCACTACCAGAAATGGGAACTTGATGCGGGGCAATTCTGCCACCACCTTCCGGCATCGCTCTGAGCGTCCCCCTGCACTCCAGTGTACCATCAAAAAGGTCTGGATTGCTGGGGATACCTCTCGCGGCCCAACCCCAGCAAGGCCAGCTAGTCGTCCCCTTCCTCCTCTGACAGGTCAGCCGCAATGTTGTATTCTGCAACGGGCAGCAGTGGGATCCTCTCAACTAGACCTGCCACTGTCGCAGCCAGGCTCTCAACCATGGCCCTTAGGTCTGCCTCATGGCGTGGCGATCTTGGCGAGCCCATAATACCTGTCAAGGAAACGAACAAACAAAAAAGGAGGTGAGGGGAAAAGGAACCCTGCTTTCGGCCTGGGCCCGTTGGCTACACTGAGGAAGGCAACAAGGTGAAAGGTTTGCGGAAAACCCGGTGGTAAAGTTAGTTCCAACGACGGCTGTCCCCCGCGCGAGCTGCCATTCGAGCCGCCGAGGGAGGGCCCCTTGGGCCGTGATTCCTGGCTGAACTAAGGACTGGGAACCTGAGCGATGGGGGTCCACCGATCTGACTCAATAAAGTGCCCACAGTCCTAGGCCGGGGGCTATTTTAGCCTTCGTGCCTCTCGGCTGCGGCCGTGGTGACTGACCAATCGTGCCTAATAGTCTGAGCGATCGGGGTGAACCGATCTGACTCATTGGCATGTGCTAAACACCCCTGGGTCAAGGGCTATGTACCCCATGTGCTCCGGGCTGCATACAGTGGTGACCCGCCAACCAGGGCCTAGTTGCCTGAGCGACCGGGATCAACTGACCTGCCTCACTGGCGTGTGGTAAGCTCCCTTTGTGTGGTAGAAAATCGTCCCCCGTCAGGCAAGGCTTACGCAGCTCCAGAGCCTTCTGTTCAATGTAAGCAGCTAGCCAGCCAACGATAAATTATAACGTATTTTTTTCCCTTGGCTCCTGCGCCAGTCGGCATCCACCTGCAATTTAAGGTTTTTTTTCCCTTGGCTCCTGGGCCAGTCGGCATCCACCTGCAATTTAAAGTGTTTTTTTTCCTTGGCTCCTGGGCCAGTTGACAGCCACCTGCAATTTAAGGTTTTTTTTCCTTGGCTCCTGGGCCGGTCGGCATCCACCTGCAATTTAAAGTTTTTTTTTTTCCTTGGCTCCTGGGCCAGTCGGCATCCACCTGCGATTTAGAGTTCTTTTTTCTTCGTTTGGCTCCTGGGCCAGTCGGCATCCACCTGCGATTTAGAGTTTTTGTCTTCCCTTGGCTCCTGGCCCAGTCAGCATTCACCTGCAATTTAATAACTTTTATACTTTTATTTTCTAAAGTGATACGGAAGCATCATAAAATTAATTTAACGTCTCGAGAAGTACTATGATGTCAGAGTGTGTGCAGACTGGCAACACTGTTCCTCCATGGTAAATTCCACCTCAACAGCCCCCCCCCCCCCCCCCCCCTCTGTTGCTAGGAAACGGACGCCTGAGTTCGTGGTGGCGTCAATTGTGTGCATTCTTTGGAAAACTTTGCGAAGAACATCATGCTTCCAGGCGGAATCTGTGTTTTGCGTACTGAATCTGTCAACGATGCTGATTCCGAATAAATACAAAGAGCTTTTTTTTTTGTCTATCGTTTTGTAGTTTTATTTACGAAGGCAGAAAAATAGGCAATGTCAAGTTTCGTGGACGAGACTGCGCTTCTTCAGGTTTCACTTGTCAGGTTCTTCAGTTTTATTTAGGTGAAATGTCTGTCATGACGTTGGCATGCTATGGTTTGTAAATTTGAAACAATCTTTATACATATATATTCAGTAGCCACAAAACATTGTATGACACTGTTTGAAACAGTGGTAGTAGCATAAACTTTGATTCATGGCACGTCATGAAAATAGCAATGGAATGTCATAATGACTGTCAGTATATAGTCACAAAACACCGTATGACACTGTTTAAAGCAGCGGTCATCCCATAAAATTGATACGTGACCCATGTCATGAAAATATCATAATGACTGTCAAAAGTCACAAAACACTGTATGTACACTCTTTAAAGCAGCAGTAGTCCCATAAAATCGATTCATGGCACAAATGAAAATAGTCATGGAATATGCCACAATGACCGTCAGTAGTCACAAAACATTGTATGACACTGTTTGAAATAGCAATAAATAGCAGTAGTAATTTGCGGTTTAACTGTGCTGGAGCGCGACACAAGAATGCCACGCGGATGAAGGAGAGAACACCCAACATGTTGTCCGTGTTCTTTCTTTTGGTGTGCATTCTTTTGCTGGCTGCCTTACATCACCATGCTAATTTACGTGTTTTCTCTCCAATAAGTGGCTTGTCCCTTTAATTATATATGGGATTTCATTCAAAAACAAGGTAGCAGAATGGAAGACAATCCTTGTTGTAAGCTATACAGCACTGATATCATTTCTATGAACATCGGACATCCTCTCGGAGAAAGCATGCAACTACAAGATGACTATATAATTACCTAAAATTCATTAATTATTGCTGTAATTATGAGATTTTGCAATATTCGAATTCTGGACGTTGCCAATCGTTCTGACTCCGCTAGTTAGCACTGTTTTCACAATCTAAGATGTTTTAAAGCTGAAGTTTCCATTTCCGGCGCATGTTTGAATATTTGAATTCTCTACGTCGCCAATCGCTCTAACTCTGCTAGTTAGCACGGCTTGATTCTTTGCAGAACAGAAACTGGAAGTTACTGTACACTGACGTATTGCCAGCTAGAATACGTGCCATGAAATTGGACTTAAAATAGGTGGCTGCAAATTTTTATTTTTGCAGGGTGACTCTCAGCATCATACAAGAAAGCATATGTGGCTGCGTTCATTAGCTCTAGCTTCCGTTCATAAGGTCAGTGTAAGGATAGCAACTCTGTTTTTACCAGCCAACTGCACGAAGAATCAGAGGGGACCAGGTTGGACAGTCACTGATCTGCAATGTTCCTGCACATCAGTCTATGCCTCTTTTCATGAGCACTCACGTGATGCTTCCTGCTCGCAGAATAATCGCAGTAGCTGCACTTGTAAGGTCTCTCACCCGTGTGAGTGCGTTCATGGTTTTTAAGGTGAGAAGGGCGCGAAGCCACGTAGTCGCAGTAGCTGCACTTAAATGGTCTTTCCCCGGTGTGTGTACGTTCGTGCCGAAGGATTTTGCCCCTCTTAAATGTCGTGTAAGGACACACATTACAAAGGTACTTTCTTTTCCCTTTGCTCACTACGAAGGATGACATGGGTCCGTGTGTGCTGTAGTTTTCTTCTTGTACCGGTGTGCTTTCCTTTTGCCTCTTGGCCGTCGTAGAGGTTGCTCCTTGTTGCTCTTTGAAAAGAAGAGAAGGAGCTATTTAGCGTTACGTGCGACGGACATCATACTTGACATGAACGTGCAAGCACCCGTTTTAGTAGAAGGGAAAGATGCCATTGAAATAGCACGCGCTGCTTGCTTGAAATACGCAAATGGCAGGGGCGGACAAGGACGAAAAATGGCATCGGGGAAAATCTCAAAACATCTCGGGAGCAGACGACTCACAAGGCATTTTTTTTTTCCTTCAAGGGGCGGGAATACTGTGCGACCCGCACACAGCAAACCCTGGCGGCCCACCAGGAACTTTCCCTGAAAAGTGTATGGCCAGTCTGCCCCTGGATGTACCAATGTGATGCTACCTCACAACCTCCAATTCATAGGAGACCACTGCAAATTCTCGTAAGAAATCCACAATCGTAAACACACGATACCAATTTAGCTCCATCGGCCTTGTTTCGTATACGAGCACTAACAATACTGCAGGGTACTCGTACAATCCAACCGTCACAATGTCTGTGATATGTATTTCTGTTTGCGTGTGGCCTGCAAAGGAGTGAGCAGAGATAACATCACCTAGCCAAGAGACCAGGTAGTGGTGGTACTGCTGAAAGAAGTCGCCATTGTCGACCTCAGAGGGGTGGGCAATCCGGGTAGGCTGACGTATTGCAAGGGCAAGGAAATATTGGAGCCGCCTTCTCATCTAGGTAGTGTTGGCAGAGCTCAAAATATTGGACACACTACAATAATGCAACATGGTAGTGGATTAGGCAATTACATATACAGGGTGCATCACGTAACACTGACCAGAATTGTCTTAAATTCGTGGTTTGTTTTTCTTTTGGAAAAGTCATTGAATGCATCTGTCCCCGATGGGGCCTACTCAAAGGTGGTGGTGTATCCGTAATTAGTGCAGCCGTTAATTAACTTTAATAATTAATCTTTATAATTAGTGAAAATAGTTGAGGAATCTCATCCGCTAGTTGAAACAACCACAGCATATTTCTGTGCTCTAGTAAAAAATATTAATAAACGAACAACTTTCGAGCGTTTTGCAGCTGTCCTTTTTTATCCCCTTCTCGGTGTCACCCTCTCTCAAATGACGTCAGACTGTTCCTCAAAACATGAAGCGCCCGTCAGTCCCGTGAAGTGAGTGTGAGAAGAAATAGTGATGCCATTTCTAAACCCACGTTATCGGTAAAATGACGCCGGTGGACAAATTTATTACTAGGTTTGAGTCTCGATCTTTAAGTGTGATATACTGTAAGTACTTGTATATACCACTTGTCTTTGTGAATATTCCCTCTCCTGTTTTGGTCCCATAGTGACTGACAGTATGTATAAACAAATAAATAAACTTGTAAGGTACAGGTTTGGACAGAAGCTTACGGAACATGCGAGTAGCGTACTTTTTCCCCAGTGCGACACCCCGAGAGGCTGCCAGAAGCCGGTGAGTTCACCTCCAAAGTTTGCTCTCCGTAGATGCCGTACTTTCCGTAACATTCTTACTTCTTGTATCATGCAGAACAAGCCAGGTTGTTATTCTTACAGTGGCAAGCTCTGCCAAACTTGTAAATTTGCTATTCCCTGTGCTATTGCACACAGCACAGCTTGCTACTTCATACTCAAAATCTACCAGTCCCTCCATTGTAATTCATCCAATGTATGTTATATATAGGCTTCAGACTTTTCGGATTTATCCGATAGACTCCGATAAACTCCCTCGGATGCTTTTGGGGAAAACATCGGACTTATCCGATAAACTCCGATTTTTTCAACGCCCAGGGTCGCTGGACGCATGAATGGCACAAAAGGATACTACACACACGTGTCCCATCTGTTCTATGGATCATCGACCCTAGTGACCGTTCTTGACCCTGGGTACAAGGCTAGTTTGGTTCTGTGTTCATCACAGCTTCTACTTATTTTGAGTCTGGGCACCATTCACAATTTGTGCAAATACACTTTTTTGTACTTCAATAGTTCTGGGCATTAAAACATCCATGCGTTACATCATGTGGTCCCAGTCATTTTTGCAAATCTTTCCTCGCATTGTCTCTGCGATGACTGCTCCGCAATACTCCGAAATCGGCGCTGTTCATTTTTCAGACTTTTTAATCCTCCGAGAAACTCAGAGTTTCCAAAAAGTTGAAAACTCCGATAAACACCCTCCGAATTTTCCAAAATGAAAACTGCGAAAACTCGGAACCCTAGTTATATAATATTCTGCAGCAACTGCAATGTACAGTACATTGGGAAAACCTCTAAACCCGTGAGAAAGAGATTCCACGCCCGTAAATTCGATATTCGTAACAACTGTCAACCTCCAGTATCTATCCACTTCAACCTTCCTCCTCACCACAACTTTGAAAAAGACTAGAAAATTACCATTGTAGAATCCAGGTTCAGCACCGATATGAAACGTAAAAATAACGAATCCTATCCGGTATCTAAATTCAAATTCCTTCAACCTTGCAGTCTCAATCTCAGCCCTGTATCAATTGATTTGTTCTTACACGTACACCTTTGTTTAGCGGATCGAAACATCTCTCAATTCTACACACTTTCCTTTTGCAGATACGCAAGCCATCTTTCCGTCCAGTCTCGGCAATTTCTCACATTTGTAGTGGCTTCCTACTGGAAAGGAATGTCACCACGGTCTTTTTGTCCATTATAAGACACTTTGCCTTTCTCCTTTTTCACTGTGTTGACCCTGAATTGTTAAACTAGGGTCAAAATTGGTTCCCTACCAATCGTTGTCTCTGTATTGTACTCTTTTTCGGTGTGTATCCCCCTTTTCGGGTAGGCGTCCACAGGATATTTTGGAAATTCTATATACAGGGTGTCCCAGCTAAATGCGAACATATCTTTTAAAAATATATATATATATATCACATTTTCTGTGATGAAATCAATTGCAATATAGCATATGCTGAAGGTTCCTTAGGAGGGTATCAGCAAATGCCTAAGGCAATGTCTTAATTAACTTTTAATAATTAACTTTTAATTATAAAAGCTACGAAGTTGTCCCAATGAGAACTTCTTTATTTTGTTCATTGCACATCTTCGGAGACGCATTTTTCCTTCACCCCCAATGCGAAAGGGTGAATGTCAATGCCAGGTCTGCCACACATTGACTATCCCAAGCGGGAAGCACGCGATACTGCTGGAACCAAGATACGTACTAAACTAAATTACCGTATTTTCACGCGTATTAGCTGCGGCTTATGCGCGATTTTTTTTTTCGCGGATGCTCTGCAGCTTATCCACGGGTGCGGCTTATCTGATAGCTATTTTTCCCTGGTATTTTCACCATACCCCGGACTAAACGAAAGGGCTGACAGTGCCTCATATTTTTCGGAACAGAACTGCCCTGCCAGTGCACGAACAATACCGAACAGGGGAGGGTCCACATTCGAGTGGACTGGCCTTCCGAATACATTCCCCAACACAGCTCTAACAAAAGCGGTGACAGTGATGAATGTCTCCTGGAACACCACTACCTCATCAACCCACAAAAAACATGCAACACGGGCACAATCCGATCTTAGTAGAACACTAGAACTGACCTTCTTTGTTATACATAATGCCGACACCGGAATGTGGACCACTGGGTTTATGGCCTTCCCTATGGTCTCCTTTATCGGCTGACCTACAGGAAGGGTTCAATATACCTGACATCGGGATAAAACGTGGTCAGCTAAGTGTCAGTTCTCATTTGACCAGAGCAGCAGCATTCGTGGACACGGGCACGGCAGTTAGAGGTAAGGCATGTCTACAACGCGGAGGCACAGCTACGACAGCGGCTTCAAACTCAAAGTCGTCGACGTCGCGGACCAGTACGGGAACAAGGCAGCTGGCAGGGAGTATGGCGTCGACGAACGATGAGAGTCTCCATTGATTTTGTTTGTGCATCACTGGCTTAGCGCACAAAGCAGTCGCGTCGTATTACCCGCGGCTTATCTGCGGGTGCGGCTTATCTGCAAAAAGATTTTCAAAATGGATCTAAAAACGAGTCCTGCGGCTTATCTGCGGTGCGGCTAATACGCGTGAAAATACGGTAAACGCTTCATGAAGCCATAATTCATGCTTTTGATAGTACCATACACCATTTTATCAGTTGCACCAGCATAATGGTAACCAAGCGAAGATTTTATTGCAGATATAACAAAGGTACATGAAAAGGAACGCTCTCTATTAGTGCAAATGTTGGGTAGCAGTAGGGGAACCTCAATGTGTGCAGTTTCAGGCCAATAGGTGCAGCATACTGGGCTGTCCGCGAATCGAACAGCGGTATAGGAGTATCCGAAACCATGCATGGCTTTCCTCAAGAGGCGCCAGGTGTTCCTACAGCTGCTCTTCCTCTTCTTCATCGTCGTCTTCTTCTTCTTCTATGGAGACTATTTCATAATCCATACTTTCCTCAGGAGAGACTACTACTTTGCGCTTCTTCCTCTGAGGTGAGAAGTGGGTCTTCATGTGATCTCTGAGATGGTGCCTTCTGCTCGCAGAATAATCGCATATGTCACACTTATAGGGCTTCTCTCCAGTGTGAATACGCTCGTGATCCTTGAGGTGGCAGTTGCGCGTTGACGCGTAATCGCAGTAGCTGCACTTGAATGGCTTCTCGCCAGTGTGACTTCTCTCGTGCTCGACGAGGTGGGACTTCCTACCGGTGGTATAGGGACAGGTGTTGCAGAGGTACAGGGTCTTGCTTCCTTTCTGGACGGTATAAGTTATCGTTTTGTGTTCCGTTCCCCCGGCCTTTTGCTGGTCTGCGGCTGTTGAGGCTTCTATCATCACGTGTTCGTCCGCTATCGTGATGTCCTGATTAGAATTGTCGACGACGACCTCCTGCTCGATTTCCGCGTCCTGAAGCGCCACAGTGATCACGTTTTGGTGCGCGGGCACCGCGATGTCCTCTCGCTTCAGCACGGGCTTCTTCTTCTGCAAAATAGCTGGTTTTCCCGCGACTTTTTGCGAGACTTTGGGCTTAGGTTGTGCGTCTACAATGTCCTGCGATCTGGTGCTCGGTCTTTGCGTACTTAAAGCGACCTCTGTAGCAGGCGTGCCCAAAGGGGTAGCAGATACCAAAGGTGTCGAGGCAGACGACACGGGACGGGGTGGTAAAGCTTGGATTTCCAGAGCAGGGACTACTCCCACTTGGGACATCGAAATCGTTTGCTGAAGCGGAAGGATCCTTATACCCCTCAGCAAGTTCGCTGTCTGAGGAATCGACGAGATGTATCCCGATGTGCTGCTCTTCTGTTGAAGCGAGGCTAGTTTTGTTTGAAGAGACCCACTTGTTACAGGCTGCTGTGTACCTGTTGTAGGTGATCCTGAAGGTGCCATGAGGATTATCTGCATGGGTTTGTTCGCCGAAGTCGGTGGCACTGGGGCTGCCTGGGAAGGACATGGCACGGCAGGTTCTGCCTGTGGATGGGATGACGTCGCAGCAGGCTCCTGGACAGTTGCTGCCGGCTTACTTACTTCTCCTTTGGTGGTTGTTTCGTTTTGTTCTGCAATTTAAGCGTCGCGAGGAAACTGCATTAGTTCCCCGCTGTTCTCGTTGCACACACAAGGCAAAGTTACGCAAATAAATAACAGCCTTCGATTCATTCCAACAAAAAAGCTACCGGCCCTACGATTCGCCCAGTCCCCCTCCTCTCTCGTAAGAGCGTGCCTAAACTAGGCAATGAATAATCCTTAATAAGCAATAAAAACCAGGCTGTTTGGTGGTGCACTGCGGTTTTATCGTTTGTAGAATTATCCTTTCCTTTCTTGCTCAGGCTATAATGAAGTGAGGCAGGGATACTAAAAAAAAAAAAAAGAAGAGAAGCAGTTTCTTTTTACCCTTCCTTTTTCTTTGTGAAACGGAGCAACATGTACGTAGGCTACGCATCTTAGCGTTGCAAGTGTTTTGAAGAAAAAAATAACACACGAGGAAACACACTTCCTGTTGAGAAGTTTCTGCACAGCAATCGACGGCAACAAATGATTTACAAATGAGAAAAACTGCCAAATTCATAATGCTGAAGCTGCCAAGGAGGACAGGGTAATATCTGTAGAAACAGGATAACATTGTAAAACAGACAGAATTTAATGTCGATGACTCAACATTGTGTACATGATCTAGTTGTCATGAATCTAGAATTGCTTAACAACATCCTTCCCAACCAACTGCCCAATTTAAATTTAATTATGGGTTTCATTCGTACTAAATTTGTTGATATGGACAAAAACAGATCAAAGATGGATGCATTGTGAACTAAATACTTTGTTGCCACTTCAAAGCTTCTCAGTACTGCTTCCCCTCAAGCCATTATAAATATGCACTTAAATAAATATTAGGGGAGTGCAAATCCGAACATTTGCAGTTGAATCAAATATAGATTCGAATGCGGGAAAAAGTCCGAAATACTGAATCGAATATTCGTGCAAATTTTACAATACAATTTTACAGTTATAGAATTGCACGAAAAGTTTGTAATTCATAGCCCGTGGCTTTAGTGTAATTGTTATGGTTGTGTGTCACAAGAAAGGCACAAAATTCTTCTGTGTGGAGACCATGCTCTTTAATTTTACATGATAGTGTTTTCTGTGTTTCAGGTGAGGCTATGCTTACTGGAGTAATTATCCCTATTTCAAAATATGATGTCAGGCGGTGCCATATTACACAGATAAGGTTGTAATTGAGTATATTACACAGATGAGGCTGTAATGGAGCATATTGCACTGATGAGGCTATTGAGAGTATGCCGGAATTCCCCTTCGGAAATGGAAGCAAGTGTCATGCAGTCAAGCCGGAGGGCGCCTTTTTGCCGACCAGCGGGAGGGTAAGCGTCTGCAGGTTGCGGGGAGCCTGTGACTAAGTTGTGGAATGTCACTTCTGTGTTAGTGTTGGACATGTTTGTGCAGCCAGAAATGTAACACGGTGTTCCACACAATATGGTAATGCCAGAACCCACAAAGGCGAAATGTGACATATTTACTGGGGACTTTTCACTTTGTATATTGCAGTGTGCATGAAGTAGACGAACTCCGAGACAGTACCCTGTGCTGTGCTTCCATTTGTGTGCATGGCCTACATCATCATGATGTTACTGTTACCCAGTGATAGTAACATGATGATGATGATGATGTTACTATCACTGTGGCTTCCTTAGCCGCAGAGGGAGTTCAAATCTTTAAAACTCACACATTTAAATATAATATATATACAATAAACAGGTATACGAGGCGCATTCTTTTTAAATGCATTGCGATACGCTGCCGACGGTGAACGTTTTCAAAAAATTGTTGTCACGAAAATGTAAATAACAGCTCCAAACCGACTGAATATTCACTGCAATTTTTTATCTTAATGCCCCGTCCTGCGATGTCCTGGCGACAATAGCGATACGTCATTCTGACGTCGCGCATCATCAGCCATTTACAATGTGAGACGCTTATACATGAATTTTGTTATAATATTGAAAATTGAGATCAATCAATTCTAATAAATCAATCAAATCAATTCTAATAAATCAATTCTAAACATATCTGCACTTGTCAAATCCAAGATAGCCAGATCAAAAGGTACCAGAAACCCTCAATATTCTATTTCACATGCGCACTACGTTTTCAGTGCGGCGTTGCTCTGCAAGGTCACCGTGGATGTTCCTGCAACCGGTTCCCTCACGAGCAGCAGCTTGTCCCACTGGGGGTACGTCATTGGCTAGGAGAGCGAAATCTCCCCCGCCTCCAGCGTCTAGAATTCGATGTTGCTATACGTTGCAACATGGTGACGTGACCCGGTTCCGAGGATAAGGAGAGACTCACGTGGATTATGCTCTTTGAACGGCATTGTTGTGTTAAGGACGCTCGCTAGAAGCAAAAGGTTTTCATATTTGGATATCGTGAGCTACGTTCTTTCAATGCGCATAATAACGGGAGAAGGTTCCTCAACCTGTTTTGTGCCACTTTAATACGTAAGCTGTTTTCTGAAGGGAAGTTTTGCCGAGTAGACTATGAAGTGGTGTCGAACATTAACGTAATGGTCTCGTACGTACGGTCCCGGATGCAATGGTTCCTTTGAAGACAACAAACCAACGAAATTATTCCTTTTTTAGATGATGATGATTATGATTATGATGATGATAATGATAATGGCACACGGACAACTAAGAATTCCTTTTTAGATTATTTCATTTCTGTAGAATTCTGTTCCATGAAAGGGGCTATAAATTAGTAACCTTCCTTATTTCTAAAAAAAAAAAAATATATTTTAGCACCATGAAGCAACCACGACTATGAGCGTTGTAAGCACAGACTGAGAGGGCATAGCAGGAATGAGGAAGAGGTGTTTTTATGCATCCTGGGCTGACTTCAGGGGAACATCCATCCGTAAAACCTGTCGGGAATACGCAGCGAAGCCATCAAGCGGTGCGGCTTGCCGATGGATTAAAAAACCGAGCACTTCACCTCTCAGTCTTCAGCATAACCTTGGGGCTATCAATATGCACATGTGACACCTGCTACCATACTTCGATTCAAGAAATCATCAGCGTGTTTTTGAGGTGGGACGAGAAGCTAATAAGGCTGACCGAGTCTCGCCGGGTTTCTTGACGGGGGAGCGATTTTAGGCCTAGAAACATTTCCCTAGTCCTGCTTTGACTGAATTTGACAAATTTCCAGGGTTTCTGTCTATCAAAACCTCACCCACATCCATAACTTAGAAACCCGAGACTAGGGGACAAAAAAACGACAGCGCAGACAAGGTCTCAAAATTGTCTCAATTGAGACCTTGTCTGTGTTGTCGTTTTTTGTCCCCTAGTCTCTGGTTTTTAAGTTATGGATCTATACCACCGCGATAAGATACAGTAGAGTCTCGATGCTACGAATCTCACGGGGTAGCGGAAAAAATTCGTATCATCCCAAATTCACATCAAAAGAATTAAACCAAAATAAAATGAAACGCTTAAATAAAATGAAATAAAATGGAAAAAATGAAACGCTTGCTACCTCTCTATCCTCTCACCCACATGTTCATCCACCTAGGATTGCATTCAGTGTACACATCCATCTATGCAGAAGGAGTCAGATTTCGCAGGCTGCTTACCAATCTTAACAATTGCTTTCTGTACACCCTTATTTGGTGGCAATATTAAATGTTCGAGCGATAAATTCGATGATAAATTCAAATGTAAAATCCACTAAAATGGTGTTTACGAAACTAGTCTTTCTGGCTGTAAGTTACCAGAACATGGAATAGTGAAGCTTCATATCTTACTTCTTAGGAAGATCACATGGACTGTGCTGTTCTTGGCAGGTGTAGAGCCTGAAAAGAGCATTAAACGCCGTTAATAATATGAGCAAAAAGCGAAACAGTCCCCAAAAAATGTGGACTGACCACACATACTACTTGGACGCAAAATATTTCTCATCTGACGTGATCGTACTACAAGAGACACAACACATATTCTACCAATGAAAACATAGTGAAATATCCAGTGGAAGGCTGGACACACTACACCACATACAGTAAACCCCCGATAACTCGAAGTCGTAAAAACCGGAAAAAATTTAAGCGGGGTTTCGAGTTAAGCGAACAGCGAAAATTACGTTGCCACGATGTTACTACAATGCGCTATGTTATGAAACGCAAAAAAATGCGTTCCTACAGTAATAGGGCTCGTAAACAATTCCGAAGCCATTTATTTTTTAACATCATCTGACACTGAATAACTCCGTAATAGCAATCTGCTTGGCATTTGCGTCTGTGAACAAGAAAGCATCTTCAAGCACTTCAATGCAACGCATGAGAGGCTCCTCCCGGCACGTCACTACCGCGGGCACTCTCGACGATTTCTGTATCACTCAGTTCACCGCTACTGGAACATCGCCGTCGTAAAGCGCATAGTCCTCGATGTTCAAGTCCTAAGTCACTCTCCCCAAAACATGCGTGACGCATCACGTCGTTGCACAATTCATCACAGCCACTGAACTAGTCTGCTGGCTCCGGTACGGCGATGGAAGACCAGAAATCCGCATGAATGAAAGAGTTCATGCTATTGGCATGATGAACTTTCTACCAGGCCTTTGATAAGTGCCACCTTCCGCTCCAAAGTCAGGGACTTTCATGCGCGTTGTTCAGCCATCATGGCGGCGCGAATAACAAAACGAAGAGAAGCTCGGACGAATGCAGAGGAGGAGGAGGAGTGACGTTGGGTGGAAAGGGTAGTGCTGTCTGCCTGCCACAGCTAGCGGCGCGTGAGGCGTGAGTCACTAGGACTGAAACGCTTTGACCTTGACCTAGCCTCGGGGACCGAAGAATGCACGTTATCAGCCGTGGGTACGCTGACCTACCGGTGATGGGATTTCGAGATATCCGTACTCGGGCAAAAAAAGGCTTCGAGTTAAAAGGGCCCAAATATATAGGAAGCATTGGGACATGGATCCGGACGCGAAAAATATTCGAGATAACCGATATTTCGAGATAAGCGAGTTCGAGTTAACGAGGGTTTACTGTATAAATACTATAAAAATGTACTAAATAATGTACAAAAAACAACTTGAATAGGGTAACACATAGCTAAGCACTTCAGTAGTAAGACACATGTGGAAGACAAAAGAGACCGTCTAGATAACCAGGTTCGTCTCATGCACACAAACTACAAGTCTACGTAGTTTAGTGTGTAACCTAACAAAATAAAAGTGCAAAATGTTCCGACTCTGTTTCAAGTACACACACTTTTGTTAGGAACAGAACAGCTGTGATACCCAGTATTTCAGTGGCATAACCAGGAGAAAGGTTCATCCCCACCCCCACCCCGCCCAAAATCATACCTTTCGTAGTGCATTAATGAGAAGGAAACAAGGTTGAAATCCCCTCCCAAAATATTTTTCTGGCTACACCGCTGCTCTGTCTTCAGTATTTTCCAAGACAAGGTTGTCTCAGATTATCAAAAAATAGGGGAAGAGCACTTTCAGTGCAAGGAGAAACACATTACGAGTCATCTCTACATGCAACCAAGCAAGTATACAACTAAAATCACATCTTCGATCTGAGAGATATGTTTTGCAAAAATCTTTCAATTTCTGCAAACACGTTGAGGCAGCACAGGATGGTGAGGTGCACCCAATTGAGTCAATGTCGTGCTTGACACGATCCAGAATCCTGCAACACATAAAGCAAATGTGATTATGTGTGTTTACAAACATTTTCAACGGAACATGTACTTTTTAAATTCCGAGTTAGCGCCGCGAAGCAACTGCAGCTACGAGCGGCGTACAGGCGTGGACAGATGGAGAGAGGACAGCAGGAAGGAGTGGGGGAGAGAGAGTTTTTTAGGCATCCTGGGCCGACTTCAGGGGGAACTGTGCCGACATTCGTCTGGAAAGTCTTCGGGAAAACCCGGGGAAAACCTCAGAGAGCACAGTCGGTGACAGGATTCGAACGTGTGTCACTTCCCAGTCTCAGTGTGGAAAGCGATCATCCTATCCACTATATGCCATGGGAGGTGGTCAGAACATATTTAATTCCTTACTAACACTAAGGCTTCTTGCTAGGGATGCTTTAATGAAATTTGGTGTACAGAGTTTTTTGTGCTGGACTGTCAGAATCTATGAGAAGCCAATTTTTGAAACAGACAGTGTTGTTTCACAATAAACGTTGCATATCATATACGTAAAGAGCGGGCTGAACATGATTATCAGAGAAAAAAAGGACAATCTTTTTTGGTGTCCACACTGGAAATAGTTTGAAGTTCCTTATGTGTGATCTACAGGTGCTGCAAAACTGCATGTGAGCCTCTAGACTCACAGAAGTTACATAGAGATTAAATTTTTACACAAGTTTTACATGTATTGCAACGCCGTACTGTAACAATGAGCAATGTTGCTCCGTGCCTTTAATGTCAGTGTACTAATACTATCTATAGTCTTTTGACATGTTGAGTGTTCACCAGAACAATATGCTTGACAATGGTCCCTTCTTTTAACTTTCTGCAATTCGTAAGTATACATGGTACAAAACTTGGTAGACCATAAACCACACCATTCCCACATGGGTTACGGTAAGCTCCGTTGTAAGTCAACATTAATATTATGGCGTAAGTCCGAAGTTCTGCACCAGTGCAGTGAATGAATGCAGTCATCAAGCAAATAACTGTACTTGAAATAGTAAACGAGAAGAATTGCTTACGTATTGGCAAAATTATACAAAGTGTTTCTTTCTATGCATCTGCTATGTGGCTGCTGCCTGGACAAACACTTTTGTCCTAGTAGGCATAAACATACAAACATGGTAAACAATAAATTTCCCTCTCTCTCTACCACACTTCCTTGCATGCAAAAAAAGGATAAAGCGAGTCTCGACATACATTTTAAAAATTTTTTAAATCATTATTGGGTGCATACAGCCATTCCCAGCTGTGAGCACGTGACTTCTGTTGTGCGGATTCACCGGTAGAGAGACTAGTGTGATGTCACACCCAGACATGTTTCAGTATTTACGGTGTGGATTTTTCACACCCCTTTTCACATATATTGCTGTAAAACTTGGAATGACAGTTGACGAAAATGCAATGATTGCCTTTCGCATTTATCTGGCATGACCTGGACCGAATTATCTCAACCTTTAATCGTGCATGTCGTGAAAGTAGTGTTGAAAATTATTCAGCACAGAACCCCGTGTACAAAGGAAATGCAAGACAGGCCAGTGGGTCACAGAAAGAACAGGTCAGTGAGAGGATTTTATTACTTTTCACATCTCTGAAATTGGCTCCAAGGTGGCTTGTACCATCGATCCAGTGTGGAGAAATGGACACTAGAACTTCACAATAGGCACCCAAATCTTTTGAATCCCAGCAAACCATTAATATCCCAGGGACATCCCTACAAGGTCTGGACATCCACAGGACATCTATGGGATGTCGTACAATGACATTTACATTTTGGGATATGCAGTAAGAATCCTCAATGTATGCAGTGCTTTTTACTGTAACTGGTAAGAAAGCAATGCAAATGCCTATTAAAAAAATATCTTATTGTGGATAACGGGGTAAAATAAAGCCACCTCCATTCTGCAGCACACAAGGAATACTCGCGCCACAGGTATATGCAAATCATGCTGATTAAAATGCAAACGCCAACCCTTCTTCCTGACGGTAATGTGGCGAAGGTGAACTACAGACCATGCACTGAGTGGAATGTGAGGCAGCCAGTGTAGGGGCTGAACACACCTCATCCCACCGAAACATGAAAAGTATTCCATACCGACGAGAATTTTTATGAAAGACGACTCCAGCAAAACCATCCATGAAAAAGGATGAAGTGAGCTCTCTCACCTGAAAATATGGCAAAATGTGTACTTTTCATTCACTCTCACGCGAAATATGCCAGAATGTGCAAAATATGCATTTATATGCACCATCAGTCCCAAACAAAGACCAAAAGTGCTTTTTTTCATTATCCAGATAGGAAACCATATTGAGAAAAAGACACACATTTGCATGAAAATCATCGGTCATCAACCAGTCATCAACATTCGTTATTAATGAACTCCACCTGGTTCACTTGATGCATCTGGGACTTACGCTAAGTGTGCTGCAACAAACTTGTTCAGTGCTGTGTCTTCTTGCAAGCGTTACCCTGCAATGGAGTTTTTAGCAAGTTCAATTCAGAACCAAACAGCACAATTTTTAACATTGTTAAACTTGTGCCTCCTCGCACATAGTAATGCAGGGAAGCAGAGGAATATGCTGGATCAGTGGCCAATCGCGCTGCAGAGATTGTAAATTCAAGTTCTCTTCATTCCCGCTTCATACTGTACAAACAACCTGGCAGGGCCTGCTGTTTGGTGCCACCTCTGGTGGGGCGCCGAGGGCGGCTGCCCCTCTCACCGCCCCATCGCTACGGCTCTGAACAAGATCGCAATATCAAATGGAACACAATCCAAGCGCACCCACACGTGAACACTAATGCGCGTGCACTACCTTGCACAACATTTTCCCACTCGCCCTGGCTCAGAGTGACTAAGTATTCGCTATGGGAGTGTTTCATTACGATAAAGAAAGGAACACCACTCCAGCTACCGAGGCCCTTCCAATTACATCATGCCGACAGCTATTTCATCTCCCTTCCAGTTTTCCCACTCACATGCACAGACGTGCACAACTGATGCTGGCAGCAGCTCTTTCAGTGACAACTGAGACTAACGAAGCAGAAAATCGAGAAACACTGCGCTTACACCTCACAATTGCAAAAAGAAGCAAGCTTTATATGCAGCGAACTTATCTTATAAAAATGGCTAGGGCAGCTGAATAATCTGCATTTAAAATTAACCAATCATTCAACGATGACAACTGCAATTTCTACGGTCTACGGTTCTACGGCCCAAAGGGTTCCTGGCTATGTGGAGATGTGGCAGGGATGTTGTGTTACTAGAGTAAAAGGAACCATTGTGCTAGTGCTGTCACCTCAGCTGTGGCTTAGGATGAGTCCTTCCGGCGGACAAGACGTCTGCGTTGTACACACTTGTATTATAATATTAGTAGCTTGTGTTATACATAAGGCTGGGTGGCGAGAAAAAACTGTAGCACTAGTTGCTTCTTGTACAAGGAGCTTGTGGCAGAGGACCCCGATGAGTACTGACAGAAACTGCACCTAAGCGAGGTGCGAGATAAGATATTTCGAGGCATCCCGTCTCTCGAATAGAATGTTGCCACTCGTAATACTGATGATGAATACGTGAAGACTAATTCTACCAGTTGTATATTTGTCTCCACTTGGTCCTATCCTATTGCTTCAGGAGGGCCCATACACCAAGGTGTCATTTCTAAACAGTTCTTGAACCTTATCAACTTGAATTCTTTCTGTAACGGCAGGTCGTAAGGTGAACCCGTAAAAACAAGATGCCTGCTGCATCCTCGTCCTCAAATCCCCCATCAATATAGAGGATTGTAGGTTGGAGGCAAAAGGTTAGTGGTCCCATTCCAGTCCTTCATGGACCAAAAGAGGATGCACATTCTGGGGATGTGTCCTGCGGCGTTTACGCCATCCGCAGACCCACGTTCTCCCAGTCACGATCACTTCAGTGAAATTAGCATTAGACGGGCCAATTCTTGGGGATGGCCGGGTGCTGGGGAAAAAATGAAAAACGCGCTAAAGCGCAATGAAAGAAAGACTGCTGAACTGAGACTTGCGCGAATGATTTCTTGGGGCTCCCTTCACTGCGCTCGGGCCGTTGTCCTTACAGGTGTTGTGAATAAACGATGCCACACCTGCAACCAACTGCCCCCAAAGTGATAGTCGACCGGTGATGGTCTACCGGTTGCCGTTTTCCACTGTTCTCCGGTAGTCGAGCGCTCATCGGAGAGAGGTCACTCAGGTGCACACACAGGTTCATCACTCTGCCAAAAGTCTGCACAAGCAGCACAGTCAAAATGGTACTGCCATATTGGGCTTGTACCGGCAATCCGGGCCTGTGCCGGCGTTGCCCAGATGGCTTGTGCCATTGCACTTGGTGGAGGAACTAAGTGCGGGATTAGCTTTCTATGGGGAAAATCTGGAGCTTTCAGGCCTGTAGTAATATGTCCACCTAGTCTCAACTTTTCGTTACTTGATAGCACACGAGAGATTAATCACTAGACTGTGATTGGAGGCCGATCAAGAGGTGGGGTCGGACGTCCTAACTTCCTCCTCAATTTCTGTCTTCATATAGTGTTTAATTTATCCCGATTACGTATCTACCGTGCTGGGCCAATGCCACCTAGATGAAGAAGGCCTGCTCAATACCTCCTCTCCCTCCTTCACTACGTGGACACACACAGTCAGAATCCGTCTGCTACGGCAATTCGCCATTCTGTCAGTTCAAGAACACGCAAATGATTGCAGCTAACCTCGCAACTTTATACCCATACATTGAAAGTGAGACACCGTTTTGCGCTTTATTTCATTTTTCCACTCAGTACTCACAGACGACAGTGGCTGCTCATGCAGCTGACGGTGGCTCGTCTCTATGGGTACGGCCGCTGAAAGCACGTTCGCGATTGGCTACGGCCGTTTAAAACACGATCTTCATTGGCCGACTCTTAGTTGTTACATCATGGCGACGACTAAGCAGGCCACCTGCATCTAGGTGGTGTTGGCTGGGTGAGTCCCCTCTAAAAAAAACCTGGGTCCACCACTGGCTGTAATTCGTCACGAGCTCTTGCGTGACAGCCCATCACGTTATTTGTTTGAAATATCAGCCTACCAAAATGGTTTTCTCGTGCAGTTTGGTGTGCACTACCCAAAGCAGAAATTGTAAAAATTATAGTGAACAGGGTGTTCAGTCTGGCATTGAGCCCAGGTTATATGTTATTGGTTAGTTTCGACAGAATATGCTAAGGCCAGCACGGTCTTGAAGCCATTTAATCTTTGCATTGTCTGTCGTAACATGCGAAAGGAACCCAATAAACTTTTCAAACTCTCTTCCATTCGCGTGTTGGGAATGATAAATCTGTGAAACGCGGTTTTGAGAAGGCCCTGGAGCACCTTCGTGCTTTCCATAGAGATTCAAAATTTCCGGAAATTTTCTATCGCTCGAAAAAAACAAAAAGAAACGTTTTTCTCATTTTTTTTCCCCGAAAAATTTGGAAAAATGGAAACAAACGTGGTTACAGCTTAGTCGAAGCATTGCCGGCCAAACCACAGCATACAATGAGCTAGAAACTTTAGTAGTGTTCACCCTCTAGGCATAAATGCAGAGCAGAGCATCCCACGAGACCGCTGTCTACTCAGCGATATGTAACTGGAACAACTCGTCCACTTCGACCAGAACTCAGAGATTATGTGAACGCGACGGCAATCGCTTGAAGCAGCCAGACGGAGCTCTAAGTAGGTGGTTGTTGGCGGATTAGAGGCACCCAAGGCACTGCTGGCGGGTTGGAACGTATCGAAGGCACGAAAATTTACATTTTTGAATTCTGTCACCTTGAAATTTGGGGCAATTTGTCTGGAGACGAATGAAATAACGAAGAAAACTTATCCCCCCCCCCCCCCCCCAAATTTACGTTTTTTTACGGGGCTTCGCATCTCTAGTTCTCCATCCTTACAATGCTAACAGGAGAAAAAAAAAAAGAAATGATGTGAGCGATGACACGCTAACTGCAAGCAATGTGCACGTAGCCATTGCCGCCAACCTGCAAATGTCATCATCTCTGGTCATGGCCTTCACGTCGTTTGACATTGCGCCGATACCGCTATCGACTCGAGAGCGTTCCGTCGAGTGTCTACCAACGCTGCGTTTTGTAAGCGGAAGTCGCAATACCCCATAAAAAAAGCTGCTCTTGATAAAGAAACTGGCTGCTGTAGTTTACGTTAGTGCTGTCGTCAACGTAGCTGGTAAATATCAAGTGGGTCTTTAAAGCGAAACCTTCTCTTATAGAACTCCTCCACACTCATATGAAGAAGCCGCCCTTTGCTGCCGGCGGCTCACTGGCGGCGGCTTTCCGTCAAGCAGTCGCCGAATATGATGCTAGCCGCCGTCACGACGCCGACACCTCGATTTTGGCGGGTGACTGCAGACCTGTTACGAAAACTACAACAAGGAAATCGCTTGCGACCGCAGAACAGACCAGCAAGACGTCATTGCGTGAGAAAGGCTCTGTTGGCAACGACGCACGTACCTGTGGACGTCGCGCTTTCTCTCAGGTGATGTCACTGGGTACACTTATCTGTACTGTAGAGGGAACTTGAATCTTTGAATCACGTGATACGACACCAAGCATTCTAAAAGGCATTCTAGATATGGGCAAGAGAACAAAGCAGCGAAAGAATTCCTTCTCGAATACAAAGGAAGAACGCTACCCAAAAAACCAGTAACGGATACAAAAGGTATACACGTGACATTTTTTAAAAACTGGATTACCTTCAACTTCAATAGCTCCCCATCGAAAACTTTTTGCGACGAGTAAAAACAAAAATGAGCCTAAGATACGAGATTGTATGAGCGGTAAAGTACTACTAATATGTGTAAATGTGCATGCTGGCGCCCAATGATGTCAACATGCGTGGCGTCGTAGTTACGACAGGAAAATGGCGGTTCGCACAGTGCGCGACTTAGATCAGCGCTGCTTAGATTGAATAGTATCTTCGATGGCGAGGAAAGCCCACTGTCGTTTCGTGTGTAAGTGGCAGGTGCCCTGCGGATATGTTTGTGTGACAATACCCACCGCAGGACATGGGCAGACTTTACTCTGACCTTAAAAAAGAGCCATATCTCTAGCGAGCTAGTTGAACATCTTCGGCAATGCAGCAACTGTGAGCCCATTTTCAACGAAACCGTGGTTGTGTCTAGAGAAAGGGATAAGTGGAAAAGACTTTTGGAAAGAGACGGTGGCGATAACGCAACGCGGGAACTGTGTAAATAGGCCATCCTTTATCCCTCCCCTCCGGGAGTTGTTAGGTATTTAGGAGGCTCGGTGTTATTAAATCATTACTGTGTCTGAGAACTCTTGTGCTTGTCTTCGTGTCCCGTGTCTCTCGGTTATTCGTTCCTTCATCATCATGCACCAGTTAGTCTGCGCCCTATCTCTTTTATCGACCAGACCGTGTTGTGGTATTGCTGCGGGCTGCACTACAGCGGTTAGTTCGCCAGCCTGCCCCTGATTTAACTTTCACTGAAGAGGTCCCTGCAGCGGGAAAGTTGATATTCTTGCATGTGATGATGTGTATGGAGGGGGGACTTGGGTGGGAGTATGGGAAGCTGAACGCAAAACCTATTTTCCCTGTCAGCAGTCGTCATTCGAAGCTGGTCAAGAGTGGTTCGGTATGTTCCTTACTAAAAGACGCTCTTGGGAAATCATGTTCGCATCTTCTATTTAATGCTCTGACCAGGCAGGTAGAAAGACTCACTGATACAGGTTAAAACCGGGCGGAGACCTCACTCATTGCATGGGAACCAGACACACAAAGGCGACTTCTGAGAGGGGCTTTGGCTAGAGGTACGCAATGCGGGAAACTGTGTCAGTGTTGCTTCTGTGGCTATTCATCCGGCTTACTGACGTCTTTCGTAACCCTTGCACTGGCTTGACCTTCTGCCGTGTGCGGGACCTTCTTGTTACCTTCCTTTCCCTCTTTTCCCATGCTATGTCACTATCCGTATGCTCACACGAGCGACATTCCCCCAGAAGCGTAAGATGCGAAAAGTGCCATAGCTTTCTGCTGTCACGTGCACGCTCAACATCGTGTCTTCACCTACACTGATAACCGTAGGGAATATCCTGCGAGGCAACCACAACATATTCCGTAGCAGACGACAGGAAAACACGCTGACGGTGTCGTCTGCTACATGCGCAGTACGCCACTCCCGGTATTCTGCACCGTGTGAATGCTCAACGTAACACGGGACGGAACTTTGGCTCTCTGAGGCAGTGTTTTCGCTTTTTCTTCCACTAGAATATTCTAGTATAATTAATATAGTATAATATAATATTCTAGAATTAGTATAATCTTAATTAGTTTAATTTAATCTAATTAGTATAATATTCTAGAATATTCAGTGTAATTCTCTTCAAACACACTGCACATTGAAATCACAACGTAGAAGGAGTCAAGTAATCCGACCAGATGCGACCACAAGGAAAAAAGTGTAAAAATATTGCTGAGGCAAGCGGCTGTTACTCAGGTTAAGTTAGCTCAGGAAAGGTCTGACATTTTTCAAGCGGAAGCGCCGGCGGTAGATTGCCATGGAGGGACTATTGCTTTTTGTCACTGAGCGTGACCGTTGTTGAATTTGTAATTCGCCCGTGTTGAATTTCTGTGATTTTCATCGATTTCATGTCACACAATTCATATCGGCACATTAAAAAAGAAGGAAGAGACCAAGTTTGAATTTAATGGTTTATTCAAGCACACTGTGGGCATATTGCACGCTTAGATGCTCTAGGTGAAAGATATACCACATAAAACTGAGTCTCGAGTATTACTTTCCCCTTGACAAGTTCACATACGTGCGGAATATACGAGACTAACTCGACATCGAATTAAAGAACGACGGAAACGAAAATAGGCTGCAAAGCTATTTGCCTCATATTGCGATGTGTACCAAAACAATCCGGAATTCGACTTAGATTTGCGTATATTAGTTGAAACGCCGCCACAATCGCGATATAAAATTCGGCCGTGGGGCAATCTGAGCCCCTGGTGAGCGTCGCCGCGCCGCCGTAGCAGACCACGGAAGTGACGAACGTTGGCTCTCCTGTTGGAGTTCCTGACTTTCATTTTGCTTCATTTCATTTGGTGTTTCGGCGTACGTCTAATTCCTGCTACGGGGAAAGAACGGAGACGAAGAAGCATGTATGAACCCATCTCTCATAGGAGATATTGTCTTCAGACTTCCACGAGATCTCCGAATCAAACATCTTCAGGCGTTATTCAGAATTCGCCGTGTTTGTGCCGGGCAGCCGCACATGGAGCGCGAGAGATATTTGACGTCACGCGCTCCTCAGATTTTCCCGCAATGCTTGGTGCGCTCCATGGGCGATCGTGTCGGGTGGGCGGCCCAGCGCTCTCGTAATCGTCAGAAATATGGCCATCCGCACAGCGTACTTGCAAAATACTAGTGGCACCATAATTTTACATAATATTTACACCTTGTTCGGTCCCCTTTTTGCGATGGACAAATTTCGTTTCCGTTGTCCTTTAAGCAGCAGTTTTTCAGTTTCTCAACCTTGGAAGTTGCCAGCTGTGATTCTTTGTATTTTCCAGGAGCTAGGTGGAGCCTACCCTTTCAGTTGTGAGCAGAAATCCTATCGTTTACCCAAGGGGAAATGATGGCAGTTCTCAACGTTTCATGATCAAAAGGAAAAAAAAAGCATGTTCACTTAATTGAATGGTGAAACCACCAGTTTTCGATATTTTATACAGCAGAATTTGAACACTGGGCAAAAAATCTCTGTACAGCTTTTTTTTTTTTGTTTCCAGAATACGAAGGCTTTCATGCCCATATGTGGGAAAACTCATCTGGGAAGTAAGCTCCGATTTCGCAGGCTTGCTTTGGGATCTTAAAAAAAGTAACGTTTGTTTGTCATAAAAAGTGTTTGTGGCAGTAAATTGCAAACTGAAGAGGCTTTGATCCCACTATGCAAATGGGTGCTACATCTGAACTGAGATTAGAGAGTATATGAAATTCTAATGAGAGCATTGCAAAAATTTGCATGGACCTGAGTTATAATTTTGTTCCACTGGATGCCACTTACGACCCAGAGACATGCTGTCTAAGGTGAATGATAGAGCACATTGACAGACTTCAATCCCAAAAATAAGACAGCAATGATGACAGCGTGTAGGACGACATGTCGTTCACCAGCTGGAATCACTGACCGCATTGGAGGGTATGACCATTTCTTACATCTTGCTTTGCTCAGTCATAGGGCCGAGCAACTATACATGCGCACGTTCAACACGTTCGTGACTTGACTGACACATGAATATCGGCGTACTATTTGTAGCACACTCTGCAAAACCAGTTCTTCGACTTTGGCAAGCACCCAAGAGATGCACATTTCATATGTCACCATTCTACACATCAGTCACGGCAAACTGCACCTACATCACTTATCCCTTTGCTACACGTTGAGCAGAACCACGCAGGGATTTTCTGCTTCAGTGCAACTAGAGACGTCACACAGCTGTGAGTAGCTCGTCGTATACGTGCATATCCTCGAAGTACATAGTTCCTTATGTCTGCTAAGTTGCAGGACTCGTACAAAATGGCGGAGGTCACATTCTTGGGTGCAACCACCACAACTGGCCACAGAATTTTTCTTTCCATTCAGTGCAGAGGACGGGACTGTGCTATCCTATGCTAATGCCCTTTATGCTAATTACTTGGCTCCGCCCACTTCACACCGATTGGTGCATGCTGATCGCTGAGCACAGCTCCGCCCTTTTATGCTAATTAACTGGCTCCACTGATTGGTCCATTCTAAGCCTACTGATCACTCTCTACATTTTCCAGACTTTCTAAGCCCTCTGATTGGCCGTCCCCAATTTAAGCCTACTGACTGGCCTGTTCTAAGCACACTGATTGGCTGATTAAGCCTACTGAACATAGCCTTCACTAGTGCTCGGCAGTGACCCCGCTGCGGCTTTATTTCGAACAGACGGGAAAAAATACATTTCAACGTTTATTGAGTACATGGTTGAGAAAAATCATAGCAGTCTTGGAGAGATTGATTCCTTTGATGCTGGGCGTGGTTCCTCGGAAGTGACGGATCATGTAGAAGTCTCCGGGACAGCGGCTGAGGAAAATTTAGTCCTCCGTGAGTTGACACTTCCACGTGCTCTGGATATCTTCGTAGCCGTCACTCACGTCCAGCGATTGAAGGCACGTGCGCAGCGATCCAGTAGCGTTCCAGTCCAGGTTAATGCCGGACCGCATAGGTACCACGTGCCACTCTCTAAAGGCCAAGATATCGCTGGGGCATTTGTGCGCGTAGGTGTGCTTATCCTTCTCCAGCTTGATGCTCGCAGTACAGTTACCGGCGTGTAGCGGCAGCGCTCAGGAGTCGAGCGAGGAGAGAACTAGGTACCACATCCTTCCAGTGACACAGTCCAAAGACGCTACTCCTTCTCATCCTCTGCATTATGTGAGGGTGGAAAGAACACCAGGTGAAATCCCGCTATCTACGTCATCCACTCGAGCTTGCCATAGTATTCGCAGCTTCCGTGCGGATCGGAGTCCGCGTCATTGTAGAGGTATCGTTTGTCGTACTAAGCCTTTGAGTAAGCTACTATCTGTAACCTAAGGTACGCCATCAGAGTTCTTTTCACATTTCTGATGGTGTACATGCACTGTTTCTTTCCCACTATTGACACCTGTTCGTGCGATACGCTAGTGTGCTGGAATAGGCTATCGTGCTACGTATCATGGAGGAGGTGTTTGCGCACTATGTTCTTTTTGACCCCTTTAGCTCTTGCTATCTGTTTCCCCCCGACTAATTTGACGGAATACATTTTGGCTTTCAAGCATATTACGTACTTCCTCTATGGGTATGCTACCGGTTTTACTTTCGAATGCACCAAGCTTACCGCGACTGCTCTCTCTGTACAGCGGATGATCCCGATCGAAGGAAGACAAGTCTAAATGGTCCTCGGCGATCGCTCGTAACTGATCTTCGTAGTCCTTGCAGAATAGGCCGAAGATCAGAGAATCCGTGTCAAAGTAGCAGGTAATCACTGGACAAGTGAGCTTACTCAGCAGGGTTTCATAGTAGAACGAGTACATGGTTAATTTAAAAATTTAATTTAAATTTATTTAGCAGCGTTCTTCCGAAGACCGCATTATTTGAGATTTGACAGAAATTTTTCTCAAACGTCGTGCCCGAGGCAACGCGTCTGGCAACATTGTCCTCAGTGTAGGGACGCAGGAGTGGTGCCTGACGAAATTTTAGAATTCTGTGAATTTTCATCACCCTCATGCCCAATCTACAATAGACCGCGAGCAACGCGTGATAAACAACCTCGACCTTGTCCTTGAATGTGAGCAGCAGCTGTTTGCTGTTCGCCGGCTGATCATTAACTCTTCGAGGAGCCCCTGCTGAAATGGTGAGAGCCATTCCTTGGGGACGTCCGCGTTCTCGGGAGCCCGGGGGAAGTACGGTGTCAGTGAGTGGATAGATTTTGAATACTAAGTCGCACACATACCCGTACCCCATGTCCGAATCCGCGGGGTGCCGCATAAAATCCACGGAGCTAAAATCCTCGACCCATTCGAAGCTGCCGACGGGGAGGTGCTTTATCATACAGAATCCGTAAAGATTGTTGCAATCTATGTATGATACGTACACCTCCTCTTTATCGGGATCATAGCCACTACACAGAGGGTTGTTAGCCCGCAAATGATGCATGCTCGCCTGACAGAGCCCGCCTCTAACACCCGATTTGATGGTTCTGTACATGTCCTCGTCAATGATCAATTCCAATTTTGCCTGTGTGTAATGTATGGCGCATTTCCATTAATAGGATGCCAGAGAAACGCAATGAAGCAACTCCAGTCCGCGCGTGTCGTAGCAGAGGCGTTGGAAGTGCTGCATTACGTCAGCATGTAATAGGGCATCCCTTTTCAGGCACAGTGCATTATAATCCCTCAGATTCGAGCATCCAAAACGTTCAAATACGTGCTGCGCGTACTGATAGTCTTCGTCGCTTATATCCTCCTCCGTCAGTTTGTTTCGGAACGTGGATTTTGCCGGCAGAGCCAATTCGTCGTACACCGCAGGAGAGCTAACGTGGCTGTACGGGCATACACGTTTACGAAGTTTCACATCATTTACTGTTTCATATCAAAGCTCGCTTGTTTCCGATTACTCCCGTGGTTGTAAATCATGTTTTCCGAGAAATTTGGTCGCCTTGAGTATGAGTCGGCTGCATGTCCCAACACGTTGGGGCCATCCGTTTAATATTAAAACTCACTCGTTTCCCCATGCCCATTCGTGCCTTCCACCCGCCCTATAGTTGTCATGGCCAAAATGAGTTTATAGAACTCCGCGGCGGGCTTCGTTCTATCCTTAGCGAAAAAGTGTCGCTTACGTTTCAAGATGGTGTAAACAGATTTCGGAAGATTTACTTTCATCACCTACGAGACAGGCAGTCTATAACTGACGATCCACATTTTTATATCAAGGCACCATGTAAACAACCATTTGCTTTTGCTTTTGTTTTTGATATACCCGTTCAGTGCCAAAAGAAGTTGGCGCATTCTGACGAAGAAAAAATAAGAAAGTTTGAGCCTTTGCGCGAGGCTGGAATGGGGCCCATGCTTTAGGTGGCGTACAAAAACGATCTCGTGAGCCACCTCATCCACGGCTCGCCTGATTGCGACCGTCGTCACTTCCAGAGAAATCGTAGTAGATTACACGTTACCCAACGGATGTTATATTGTTCTTCACGTTTCAGATGACGAAATGTCCAACATGTGCCCAACCATTACCTGACGTATCACACTTCCGGATCTTGGTGGTGGGGCTTAAGGTACTGGATCCGCCACCACTGCAGCCATCACCGATATGGATTGACCTGAATGCGGTGTCAACGCCACCACCAACACCGAACAACTGCGCTCCTGCTTATGGATCGGTCGCAACTCGGTGCCGTCAGCACCAACAGCTGACTTCCTCAACATGTGTCACACATGAAGTGCACTGCTTCTAAGTCATGCATGTTTTTTTCCCCTACTATCTGTAACCCAGCGATACTTAGCTAATAAACGTTTCTAGCCGTTGCCTATAAATTATAGTTGTCCGCTGAGGCGCGCTTTATCAGGAAAAAATAAAGGCCTCCCTCGCGAAGTTGTAAATCTTCATTTTCGGAGGTAGTACCCGCGTGAGGAATTGCTGTCCTACAACTAGCGCCACCTAGCCCATTTATCCGCTGGAACTACCAGATGATGATGATGATACTGTTGGCCTTGCCCTGGTGGACGTCGCAGTTCTATGCAGTCTCGGCCGGGAACCCTAATATTCCATCTGTGTCCCATTCGTTTCCTTCCACCAAAACTGTATTCTCATTTTGGGGGTGGCAGTATGTTCGTCGCTACTAAATCCAAGTGCGTCCGCCAGTGAGTTCGTTTCACACTTCGGAGAAATTCCTGTTCAGAAAAGCACCAAATGTTCCATTGCCTCCTCCTCGGCTTCACAGATGGCGCACTCAATCTTCGTCATTCTCGTTGTAGAGTCGGTCGAGTGCCTGGTCAATACTCTTGGCATTCATCTTCGCCCACCATTCATCTTTGCCCACCATTCCCTTCAGCGTAGGACTCCCGCCCGTGCCTCAAATAACATTGAACTTGTGAATGAGTTGTCTTAGATGTCTTCTCTCCTTATTTCGTTTTTAGCTCCCGCGTAGGGTGTAGTTCCGTAGACGGGCTTATGGCTTTTTCTAATTAGCCGGAGTGTTCAAAAGCGAAATAATGCACTCAAGTGAGAGAAGACTATATCGCGAATGTACAGGGTTCGCCAAGATAAACTTTGGGGTTTGTAACGAAGATAAAAGAAATAAGAACAGTGTTGGAAAGCTAAAGTAGACATTAGAGGACGTATTATGCCCCCAAATTTGATGTCCATAATGCCGCCTAGCCTGTTACTCTGCGGATAAATCGTGACAATTAGAAAACCGCTGCTGCCAAATCGGCTATCCCTATGTTTCAGCTCCTTTCCGTCAGATGGCGAAACGGTCGAACGCGGCGTTTCAGATGACACCGAGACCCAGTGAACAAGTGGAACTGAATGCAGACTCGTACTCTGCAACACCGCGTTCGACCGTTTCGCCATCTGACGGAAAGAAGCTGAAACACAGGCATAGCCGTTTAGGCAGCGGCGTTTTTTTTTTATTTTCACGACCTGGCACCGCCACAACCTTCCATAATTCCCGTATCACTTCCAGTCGGTTAAATGCCCATAGGGCTCTGGCCAAAAGCAGTCCCACATATTTGGTCGCCTCGGTTTTTAACAGTTTCTCCCGCTCCTTCAGATACTGTTCCTCCACTGTTGTCATTATACCGAGATACTTTGTTTGAGATTCGTTGGTTACAAAGTTTCCTTGCGTGACACATTCTTCACCTTCTTCGTCCCCTCTTTTCGCTAGCTGGGATATGTACAGCATGAAAAGGAGCGGGAAGGGATGGGGCAGCCTTGGCGTAAACCTTTGTTCACCTTGACCTCTTCAGTTTTTATTCCCTGCCAGAGTCCACTTACTCTGTCATCGGGGGGTATACGTTCCGCAGTAGCTCTACTATGCCTTTCTCGATCCTCAAGTCCTGTAGTGTCAGCCAGAGAATTGTACGTATTATACAGGGTGTGTGCAGAAAAACGTGACCCGCATTTTTACACGTAACCCGTTGTCTACTTACTCGAGGAACTTCCTGTGGCGTACGATGGCGTATTTATGTGCGCGAAAGCTAAAAAAAAATACTGGAAGTCATACTCAGCCTAAAAATATGAACAGAGCACGAAAACATGGGCTTCCATGCATTAGAATAGGGCGGTCATGATGGTGCATGGTAGTGCATTTCAGTCTCAGGAGAGTTTTGTGCAGGCACCGCTACGGGTACTACTGATGAGTATCCATGCGGGACATCGTTTTGGTTCATGCACCGATAGCTCCCCTAGCGGTACTTGAACACAACTCTCCTACGTCCACCATGTTGCCCTATTCTGATGCACGGAGGCAGACGTTTTCGTTGCTCCGTTTATTTTTTAAGCTGAGTATGGCTTCCACAATTTTTTTGCAGATTTCGCACGCATAAATGTGCCACCAAAAGTTCGTTTGTTAGGTAGACAACAAGCTATGTGCCTAAATGCGGGTCACGTTTTTCTGCACACACCCTGTACTATCATAAGCCTTTTCGATATCTAAGAAACATGTCCACAGGTCCCTCTTCTCTTTTATCGCCAGTTCTGTGCATTGAGTCAATACAGATATGTTGTCTTCAGTTTGTCTTCCATTCCTAAATCCAAAGTGTAGATTTCCTATGATATTCGTTTCTTCCACCCATCTCTCCAGCCTGCCTTTGATTATCCGCATAAAAATTCTATACAGCACCGAGGTTGTCGTAATTGGTCTGTACATAGATAAATCCGATTTGTCCCCTTTTCCTTTCGTATATTAGTGACACCCTGCTTGTTTTCCACTGCTCCGGTAGAATTTTATCTTCTAGAATCTTGTTCAGGCAACTTCTTAATTCCTCCAGCCGTTGATCCTTCATGTTCTTGATAGCCATGCCTGTGGCTGTATTTGATAGTGTTCTTTATGGCACTGCATAGTTCCACCATTGTTATTGGCAGTGATGGCCATTAACTACTTCTACAGTAGTTTAACTATAACTACTAACTACTTTGTGATGGAGTAGTTAACTAGTAGTTCAAATACTTTTCAGGGGAGTAGTTAAAACTACTTCTTTAACTACTGCAATGTATTTCAACTACATCTATAACTACTTAACATTGTCCATCAACACCAATCCCTTGTAGTGTTCCTGGACACCTAAATATGAATCACAAGCAATAATAAACTTTAGCTCAAGTCATTGCTACGATTGTCAAATACAAAACTTGCGGCGGGATTCTTTCTGTGCCTACGCGATAAACTAAGTTGCAGAATTATTTCACAGCAAATGAAGCTTCACTAGACAAGCATTAAAAGTGAAGATTTAGTACACATGCACGATTGTATACATTAGTACACATGCACACACACAATTGCTCTGCACCTCCGTTCTCATCAAACAAGTAGCTCAAGGTAAAAGTCTGAAGCACAATCGTGCCGTAAAGCTTGCGGCAAAATCAGAAGTAGTTGGCGCCTGCAGTAACCGAACTACTGTAGTTAACTACTCAAAATAGTAGCTTAACTAGTAGTTGCCACTACATTTCTGAAAGTAGTTGATAACTACTTTTTAACTACAATCAGGTAGTTTAACTTCATGTAGTTAACTACTGGCCATCACTGGTTATTGGATCACATACCTCCTCGTTCTCATTGTTGTATTTGCAGAATGCCACACCTGATGTGCTTGTTGATATTCTTGTCTCGCTCCGAGCGGAGACATGTATTTTTTGGCACCGTCCCTGCACGTGGACGCGGGTTGTTATTCTTTTTGGTGCCTGCTCTGAACTTTCCCCGCCATGTGATCAGGGATTTCCCCCCCCCCCAAGGGTGGTGTACCCCCCCACCCCACCCCCCGCCGCCCTGAAATTTCTCAGGTGACCCCACCCAGCTTGGCCACCAACACGTTCTGGTAGTGAGTCCGGTGCAGCGAATTACATCCTGTACTGCCAAACTGATCGTACCATGCATTTGTCCAAAATAATTTGAAAGTGACTGTGCAACGCATATATTACGCGCATATACGAGCAAAAATGCGTGCGCGCACGCTAACTCAATGTGGATCATCAAGAATCATTTCCGTCCTCAATCAAGCGAGGTATTCTGCTTTTTTCGTCTAAGGTTTTCACCTTTCGTTGCTAGGTATTCATTGAGCTTCGTGAGACAAACGGCTAGTCTTTTTTTTTTTGTCGGTACAATTATGCACCTTAATGTTGAAATGCCGTTCATAATGAATCTATATTCTAATGTACTGTGTTCCAACGTAAAAAAAACGGGATATGCCACGATTCTTTCTTTGTATAAGAAAAATTCCGTAAGTGGAACCTTCACCAAGCATAGCCCCCCCCCTGAAAGCTTGGCACCCCCCCAGCAGTGAATCTCTGGGGAAATCACTGCATGTGATGTACCTAATTGAGTCTTCGGACTTGCATTTTTGTTACTTGACTTGATTTTGGACGCCGCTCGAATAAACCTCAAAGTTCTAAGCTATGCCTCCACGCCCTCCCATCAACGCCCAACATCTTACAAATGGCGCAGTCGACGACCCTTCGAACCTTCAAGAAATAAGGGAGCTGCCATTTCAACCTCGTTCAACTACGCATTACGAACACCACGCCTAGGCCTAACCCTCGTCAACCATCATCATGCCTGTCATCGCTTGGGGACAGGCTTCTAGGTAGGACCTCATGGGATTTACCGCTGACTTTATACGTTCTGAACTCCAACGCCGTAAGTTAGACTACACGGGCACGAAAGATGACCTTCTTGACAGATTGCTCGACGACATCGAGAAGCATGACCGTCTTGACACCGCTACCCCCGCCGCAGGGAAGGAACGTTCCCCTGGCACGACGCCGACAGAAACGGACATTACGAGAACGATGGTCAACTGCATGCAACAGAATACGGAGATTCTCGCTCGTATAAGCACTTCGTTACCTTCTACTCGGCTTCGTATCACCACCCTACCCGACCTCTCCCAAACTATTCCAACATTTGAAGGCTCCAGAGAAAGTTCTCAACGGTGGGTCCCAGAACTGGAAAAGGTGCAACAGTTAGCGTCATGGTCCAATGAAACCCTGCTCGCCATAGCTATCAACAAGCTACGAGGCACAGCCAAAGATTGGCTCTCAGTGTGTGGCCGTGCTTTTTTTTTTACTTGGGACACTTGGAAGTCAGCCTTCTACCAGCAATTTAAAGAAGAGTTAACATTGATTCAGTGGCAAACTTCCATCGCAGGGTGTGTTCAACGAAAGACTGGCACGCTACATCGGTACACTTTTGCGGAGCTAAAGATCTTCGCACGCTGTCCTCTGACACTCGCCGATCAGCAGAAAATCGACTTCATCCTACAAGGCGTCCGTGACATTCGAAGTGTCACTGCCATTGCTGTGCAACGACCAGCAACAGTCAACTCCTTTGTGGACATTGTCACACAGCTCGACAACACATACGCCCACCAGCAACAACGTTGTCAAGATACATCTTACAAATTCACAAAATTCACAGCGGGCTTAACTACTCCATTTCCCACGAGTCCACCCAAGTCGTTCAACAACTCTCCTCCACCTATGCCTAGAGAAGACCTTCTACCTGATCCTCCGCAGCCCACAAGTCATCAGGAGTCACAGGTCACCAACGTGCCCAGGTCCAAGCCAAGAATAAGGGGCTTGCCACAGAAAGATCGTGAACTTCGATATGAAGCCATTACCAAGAAATATGGTTCACCAGCGTTCCAACCAGGACAAGACTTCACTCGGGCTATATGCCTTAATTGTCATCAGAAGGGCCACCCAAATGCCCAGACCGACAGTCATTACGCCCATCGACACGTAACACCAGTTTTGCTTGTGGTATCAATTCTACGCCCCACGAAGAGACCGGTGCAGAAATTTTGTGCAGTGTTGTCACAGCAAGCACTGATAGACTCGGAACACTCCGAGCATTTCCGGACAATGACTCCAAAATTACAATAATTTCATCAAAGGTTGTACAACATCATTCCCTTGTGCCTTGGATGAAGCCCCACTCCCCCCTACTTGTTGTTGGAGGAGGAAAAGTAACCCCTCTTGGCACACTTTTTCTTCGCATATCTGTTCATGAACTTACCACATCCATTGATGTCGCTGTCTTGGAAAGTAACGCCCTACCGTTAATTCTCGGAGAAGACTGGTTACAAGAAGCGAAAGTAGAACTTCATGGTAAGCCACCATATCCATCCGAGCTTCATCGCCCGTCGGACTCAACTATCGTCGTGTGCGAAGAAAAACTTCCTCCTGTAATGACAGACGCTGCACTCCTTCAAGAGTCTCGTCTCACAGCACATTTCATAGACACAGTCAAGACTGTGAAACTCCAAACTGAAACCCATCTTCGAAAATGAAACGTGACCATGGACTTCTCTTCACTATTCAGCTGCACATACTTCTTCCACGCTTGCAAATCGTATCTCTGACAGCCACAGCCTGTCTGCCATGTTCCAATTTCCCGCACGCCAACTCAGAACTTCCAGGGGTGACCCTAAATGAAGACAATGCCCTTTCGAACGAGCCTTCTATTTAAGGAACTTACTGCACTTCCACATGAGCCACGTATTCGAATGCAGCTTTCTGAAGAAGAACGCTCCAAAATCATCCAAGCCCTTGTCCAGCACCAGCCCCGACCAAGATTTCGGACTCTATGAGGAGACAGAGCACAACATCGACCTATTGCCAGGAGCTAAGCGATACGGTCGCCAGCCCTGTCGCTACACCATACAAGATCGTTGCTTCCTCGAACAACAAACAGCAATGCTCCTTGAAAAAGGCATCATTGTTCCATCCACAAGCCGATGGACTTTCCCAGCAATAGTCGTCACGCAAACAAACCAAGAGACGATTGTGTGTTAACAAACGCACAGCGAGTGTGATACAGCCCCTACAACGGGCAGACGACATCATGGATGACATAGGAGGAGCTGCTTTATTTGCTTCATTGGATCTAAAAGCAGCCAACTGGCAAGTTCGTGTCAGATCTGCAAATCAACCAAAAACTTCGTTTGTAACTCATGAAGGCACGTATCAATAGACGCGCATGCTGTTGGGACTTAAAAACGCGCCTGCAACATTTCGACGCATCATGAATCAAATCTTCGAAGAACTTCCCCAGCAACCTGAAAGGACTGGAGCAAAAGTTTATCTAGATGACATATTGTTGTTTGCCCAAAGTTTCGACAGCTTTTTCAATCTTCTCAACGACGTTCTCCAGTTACTTCTCACCAGTGGTTTGAAAGTTTCTTTGGAAAAATGTTACTTTGCTGTTGAAAGCATTACGTTCCTTGGATTTGTTCTCAGCAAGTATGCACGGCAAGCATGACTTCAGAACGCATCCTTGGACATTTCCAACAGGACGCTGACACAACGGTAACCACAGATGCCTCTGCACTTGGCGTTGAAGCTGTTTTGTCACAAACTCAAGAGTACAGACACGTTATAGAATACGCCAGCCGTGCCTTGTCCAAGTCAGAAAAGACCCTCCACAGTAATGTATGGGAAGCTATAGCAGTGCACTGGGCAATAACAATCAAATTTTGTCAGTATCTGCTCAACCGAAGATTTTGTGTCGTGACTGACAATTGGACTGTAAAGTCACTAACAACAACAACACTCAAGCCCTCACGTCGCTTCACTACAATCCTCATGGATTTGTTGGAATTCAACTTCTTTGTAATACGTAAGCCCGGGAAGCAAAATGTCATTGCCGACATGTTGTCTCGTCTAGCCCATGCAACAGTAGCACCAGCTTTTTCAGCACCGCTGCACGACCTTCAATGCAAAGGCTCTGTGTGTCGTGACATTACCCGACGACTTCACGACGACGACTCGCTCGGTGAGACATTTGCACTTATCGATGGCATCCTCTATAAGAAGTCTCACAGTGCTCAAGTGGTTGTAGCACCTCAGCAGATGCAACAAGCGATACTTGAGCTGATGCACGATGGTTCAGGACACGTGAACGTGTCACGGACACTGGATAAAACAAAATACTGTTATTGGTGGCCCAACATGCATAAAACTATAAGGAGCTATGTTACTAGTTGCCAAGTGTGTCGACAGGCAAACCGTCCTACAACAAAGTCTGTTGGCAGGCTTGGTATCATGCCTTCTATGGAAGTATAGATAATAAAGGACACCACGCTTTTTTTAAGCACAACACTTTTCTAGCATATTTATTGATTTTAGGTCATTAGCGGCGAGATTATTGAATACAATGCTCTTAAGTGATTTCCCTTTCTCCAACAATGTCGCTACAATACAACAATACACACCACACATTGGAGAATACAGACATTATATTCGTCTACGATGAGACATTTCTGCTCGCGTTCTATGGGCGCCAACCCGAAGGAATCAAAGTAAATAAGTTTATCCTTGATTTTTCGTGTAGAGAATCCAGTGCTCCCCGGCGTGCTGTCGCCAATCGGTGTTGACCACGATTATTCCCGGTCCATCCAGCGCGGGCAGACGATCGCGTCAAGCGTATACACCGCGGTAGAGTGCTGAAGTCCAGTCGTTGTATTTTAAAAGTGTCTAGGGGTCATTCCAGCTCAAACTTCCCACTGGCGTGGCTCGACCATTGCCGATTTTCGTGAAAAAAATGTATGTGCTTCTCACTGACCTACATACGTTCTGTGTGAAATATTTCTTTCGGGGTCCGTAGAGTAGATGCCGAAACCCTTTTGATGCAGGGCAGACTCCTAAGTGGAATCATAGGTGCAGTGTAAAAATTAATAAAACATAACACGACACTTATGTTTGACACTCAGTTCAGGTATTGTGTATCCTCCCGAGTTTTCAGCATTTATCTTCCTCTCGAGTTCAGGTTCAGGTTCAGGTCGTGCTTAATCCCCTTTGAGACTGGGCAGCTCCTGTCGGAATCACAAGCACTGAAGACTTGGAAAGGAAAGAGAAAGAAAAGAAAGGAACTTGAAAAAAAAAAAAAAAAACAACAACGAAACAAAACGATGGTGAGACCGTGAGACCAGTGAGACTTCAGTTTCCGATGCGCTATTTTGAGGCGCGCAGTGTACACGTCTGTATGGAGTATGGAGTATAGTTACACCTAATCCCTTTTGTCACAGGGCAGACTTCTTTTGAAGTCACAGGTGCGAGGATAACATTTAACAATGAAGTCGTATTTGTTTGTTATTCTGTGATTCTTGGTTCATTTGGATCTTCATGGCAGATTTCTTCATTTTTTCCCAATTTGTTAGATGGCGCTGTATTCGCGCTAGGAGTGCATTCTCGCTTTCGGTTTTGTTTTCGCGATACAGCGTCGCCATGATATCTTCTGTGTTTCTTGTCGTATCAGTCAACGGTGTGACCCCTTGCAGTTTGTTGCATTCCTGGAGGATGTGATTTAAGCCTTCAGGTGCTTTACCACAGAGTGAGCAAGTAGGGTCGATGTCCTCACCAAACAGTTCTTTTCTTCTGGTGTTCGTTAGTAGACATCCTGTTCTTGCCTGGAAGAGCAGGGCACTTCCCCTATCGCCTCTGTATTCCGTGCAGGTTCGCGGTTTTGGCTTGTGGTCCATGTAAATCCTAAGACTGTGTTTTTTCCCTGTGTTTTTCCTCCAATCTTCAAGTTCGACTTTGTTTATTTCTTCTGTTGTAATTTTTGTCCATTCCTTCTCGCTTCGTGCTGTCTGTCGTCTTGTTCCCCTGCTGTATTTCCTATCATACTGGTTAATCTTTTTGATCCACCTGGATTTTAGGCCGCAGAATCTGATATGATGGAAAGTCCTCTTTGAAGTTGATGTTTCAGGCATGTGGATCAAGCGTCCTAGATAATGGGTTTTAGCTCTGGCGTCTCTAGTTAGAAATGAGGACCATCCCATTTCGCCCTGCACTGCCGCGTTTGGCGTTGCGAAATTGCCACCTAATAGCCATTTGCCAAGTTCACGCTGGTGTCGGTCTAGTATTTTTAGTGTTGCAGGGGACAAAACGATCACATCATTGGCGAAAGTAAGTGCCGGTACTGCTGTCGTTTTCCAGAGCATTCTTCCTACACTGTAAGGGTTGTAAGATTGTTTCGCCAGGTTCCAAATGTGTCCCTTTAATCGACCCGACTTTTTTATCAAGTTTTGTTCATGTTTCTTTAACGGGTCTTCTTCGTTAGTGATGGTTATTCCCAGATATTTATATTCTTCTGTTTGAGCTATGTGTTGGCCTTGTATCGTGAATTTTGCATCCGTTGAGTCTCCCTTGTTCATCGTCATCCAGAGAGTTTTCGTTGTATTGAATTTGAGTCCGTCTTTTCCAGCTTCTTCAGTACATATATTCAGCATATGCTGGAGACATTCTTCTGATGGGGCTACTAAAACGATGTCATCTGCGAATGCAAGCGCTGTCACGTTGGTTTCTACTTGCTGGCCATCAGTCGTTAATGTTTTCAAGCTAATTCCTTTTGCTTTATTTTGTAGTCGTAGTAGCAGGTTGTTTACGTATATGTTAAACAGGGTTGGAGAGAGAGGGCAGCCCTGTCTTAACCCCACCTTCACCTGGACTGGGTTTGATTTGTGTTTACCTAGTTGGTAGACTGTCTCCGATTCTTTGTATAGCATTTCGAGTAGTAGCACTTCGTCTTCTAGAAGTCCTATCCGACGTAGTTTTCTGAACATGATTTCATGGTCCACAGCATCGTATGCTGTCTCCAGGTCGAGGAAAGCCAATAGCAACTTTTCGTCTCTTTTCCGTTGCAGTTCTATGATCTGGGTTAAAATAAACACATTGTCGCTGGTCCTTCTGTTTGTCCGGAAGCCGTTTTGTATTTCACTGAGGATGTGGTGGTGTTCGCAGTGGGATTGCAGGCGGGCGTTTAAAGCAGATGCGAAGAGTTTGTACACGTTGCTCTGTATTGCAATAGGACGGTAGGATTCTATTTGCGTTGCTGGTTTTCCAGGCTTGCATATTAGTTTCGTTTTCGATGTCTTCCAGTCGTTTGGGATTAATTTGGTGTGAATAATATCGTTGTAGCAGTCTGTCTTTCCCAGTTCGCCAGATGGCGCTTGGCCCGTTCGACGACCTCGGCGATGTCGCCGGCGTTTGCTTTGTTAGACCGAGGGCTGCAGCGATGTCTTCTCCATTGGGGCGAGTGGTCTTCGTGGCTGGGCATCTGAAGAGAACATGTTCTATGTTCCCATCTTCTTCATGGCACAGGATGCATGTCGCTTCGATGTTATTACCGTAATTTCACGCGTATAAGCCGCACCGCAGATAAGCCGCAGGACGCGTTTTTTGGGACGTTTTGAAAATTTTCTGGCAGATAAGCCGCACCCGCAGATAAGCCGCGGACAGTACGAGACGACTGATTTGTGCGACAAAGGAGATCATAGAGAAGGCCATAAACCCTGTGGTCCATACTCCGGGATCGGCACAGTGTACAACAGAGGAGGTCAGTTCTGGATACCAAGATTGTGCCCTTGTCGGGTGTTTTTCGTGGACTGATGGGTCAGTGATCTTCCAGAAGATGTGAATCACTGTCACCACTTTCCTTAAAGCTGCACCAGGAAGATCAATCTACTCGAATGTGGACCCGTCACTGTTACGCACTGTTCGTGCATCGGCAGGGCAGTGCTGTTCCAGAGACACTGTCGGCCCTTTCGTTAAAATCGGCGTATGGGGAAAATACCAGGAAAAAATAGTCATCAGATAAGCCGCACCGGTGGATAAGCCGCAGGGCGCCCGTGAGAAAAAAAAATCGCGCATAAGCCGCGGCTAATACGCGTGAAAATACGGTAAATAGCTGTGACAGTCTCAATCGAGTAAGGAGGGCTCCCGTCCTGGCTTGAAACAGCAGGCCGCTCTGGCGATCTCCTCGGTAGAAGTTGAAAGGGGCCGGTTGTTCTTTGTGTTGGTTGTACAGGGCTAGGCTTTGCTTTTTGGTGGTCCGTTGTCTCCATCTGTCAATCTTTATTTTCTGCATTTCTTTATCTGTCCGCTTGTTCCACTCCATTGCGGTCGTCGCCTTTTGCCGGCTCGTCCCCTTACTGTAAATTGAGTCGATCCTACTGATGCGTTTGATCCATTCGGTCTTGATTCCTCGGTACCAAATATGTTGGAATACTTTCTTTATGTGTCTCTTTTTTGGTAGGTGGATTAGTCGACCTAGGTACCGTGTTTTTGATCTTGTTTCTCGATGTTCGTAGCTTGACCAACCTATTTCTCCTTCAGTTGCTGCGTTGGCTGTCGTTAAGTTCCCTCCTAGGGTCTATCTTCCTATTTCTCCCTGCTGCCGTTCAAGAGTTTTCATTGTGGTGTTGCTGTAACACAGGACTTCGTTAGCGTACGTAGCTGCCGCCACGGTCTTCCAGAGGATTTTCCCCATGTTATACGGATTGTACGAGTGCCGGGCAAGGTGCCATACGTGGCCTTTCCTTTTGTTCGTGTTAGCCAGGATTGATTTTTCGTGGGTTTCCAGATAATTTGGTTTGTTCTCAAGGAGTACGCCAATGTACCTGTAATGGTTTGTATGATCAACTTGAAAGTTTTGGAGCCAAAAGACATCGTCATTTTTACTTCCTCCACCGATTTTCATCCACTGTGTTTTCGCTCGGCTGAATCTCATTCCGTTCGGTTCGGCTAATGTGGTACATATGTTGAGCATGCTTTGCAAGTCTTGTGCTGTCTTCGCTAGGAGGATGTCATCTGCGAATGCGAGTGTTGATATGTACGTTGTCGTTGTTTCGCCTTTGGTGTCTTGTGTGGTTATGGTGATGCCCTTTTTGCTGCCTTCGAGTTCTTTCAGCATTTCGTCGAGGAATAAGTTGAAGAGCGTGGGAGAAAGCGGGCACCCCTGTTTGAGTCCGACCAGTTGTTTGACCTCTTGTGATTTAATGTCTTCCAGGTGATACGTGGTGGTGCAGTTTGCGTACATCTTTTCTATTAAGGACACCAGATATTCTGGGAGTCCCATGTTTCTTAGTTTTCTCCAAAGTACTTTTTGTGGTACGGCGTCGTAAGCCTGTTCTAAATCGAGGAAAGCTAGATATAATTCTTTTCCTGTCTTTTGTGCCAATTCTATCAGTTGAGTCACGATGAAAAGGTTATCACTATCCTTCTGTCGCGTCGGAAGCCGTTTTGGGACTGGGAGGGAGGAGGAGGAGTGTCGTTGGGAGGAACACGAGAGGTCTGCCTGCCTGATTAGGCGGCATGTTTCTCGGGAAGGGTGGTGGAGAGGAAAGGGTGAAGTAGAACACCAACAGGTGGAGGATAGCTGCGTCCATGGGCCGACTTCAGGGGAACTGTGCCGGCATACGCCTATTACACATCTGAGGGAAACCCAGGAAAAACCCCAGACGGCACAGCCGGCACGCGGATTCGAACCGCGGACCTCCCAGTCTCCAGGAGCTGGTTTTTGGGACTGGGCTAGCTTACTATCGCAGCATTTTGCTATCCTCTCGTTGATGATGGCCGCAAATAGCTTGGAAACGTTGCTTTGTAACGTGATTGGTCTAAAAAAATTTAGGTCGTCCCGGGGTTTCCCTTGCCCTTTGTAGAGTAGCCTTACTGTGCTGTGTTTCCATGATTTTGGTACCTGTTTCGTTTGCAGTATAAAATTGAGCATTCTTCGCAGAGCTTCTTTCGAGAGAGGTTCCAGTGCTTTCAAGAATTCGTTTGGTATCTCGTCCGGGCCTGTCGCCTTCCCCCTCATTAACTTGTTTAGATATCTCGCCAGTTCAGCTTCGCTTATTGCCTCTACCCTGGCGTCACTTGGTTGGTGAGCTGGATGAGCTGTTTGATCGTGTTGTGGGCTGATTCGCTTTTGCATGTCTTCTTCTTGTTGTTGGAAGTACTGGGTCATGTATTGCTCCTATTCTTCCTTTGTTTTTATTTTTCTCCCCTTGATGTTGTCGCAGAGTACGATTTCTGGTTTTGTTGGCTGTCGCTGAGTGTTCATATCTTCTATATATTTCCAAAATTTTTTGCCGTTTTTTCGCCCTCCGTTCATGATGTCTATCTCTATCCCATTGTAATACTGACCCAACTTCCCCGCTACCAGTCGCTTTGTCTTCTCTTGTTGCTTTTCGTAGGCCTCTTTTTCAGCCTCGCAATCCGTCTTGCTCTTTCTCGCTCTCCTCCATTCTCTGCATAGCCTCTTCCTTTCCCGAATGGAATCCAGCGAGTGAGTGAGTGAGTGAGAGCACCTCTTCCCTTTCGATTCAGGGCAGACGTCTACGCGTCACAGGTGCAAACATGAAATGAAAACAATAAAAATAGCACAAAACAAGAAGAAGATATGTACAAATATTCACAAGAGTCACTGATTGTTCAAGGTCACCATCCGGTTCCACTCCAACAAGCGTCGCTTCACTTGCGTGATGACTTCTGTTTCGGTTTCGGTCTGGGCGAGTATGTCGGCGATGACGTTTTCCTCACTTGTTTGGAGAGTGGGTACGTTATGTCCATATTTAGGTCCTTGCACTCCAGGAGTACGTGGTACAGTGATTCGCGGGCGGACCCACATAGCTGACAATTCGGGTCGACGTCTTCGAATAATTGGCTTCTTCTGTGGTTGGTTATCAGGGATCCCGTCCGGGCTTGGAACAGCAGTGCGCTTCCCCTATCCCCTTTGTACGCGAAATATGAGGCCGGTTCCTTTTTGTATATGCTGTAGTGCTGGAGGCTTTGCTTTTTGTTTACAGCCCTTCTCCAGTCGCCCGTTTCATACTCGTTGATTTCTTTTGCGGTAATTTTTGTCCACTCTTTCTCATTTCGCGCGTATGTCTTTTTGTTCCTGGGCTGTACTTTCGGTCATATTGGTTGATTTTGTTGATGAATCCCGATTTTAGGCCACAGTATCTCGCATGTTGGAACACTCTTCTTGTTATGGACGTGTCTTTTTGATGTATTAACCTTCCGAGGTAATGCGTCTTCGACTTGGCATCTCGCGCAGAAAAAGTGGACCAACCCATTTCTCCCTGTACGGCAGCATTGGCCGTGGCAAAATTTCCGCCAAGTAGCCACTTCCCTAGTTCACGTTGATGTCGATCAAGGCTTTTTAGTGTGGACGACGAGAATGGTAAAGCATCGTTTGCATACGTAAGGGCCGGCACCGCAGTTGTCTTCCACAATAATCTCCCCACGCTGTACTGATTATAGGAATGTCTCGCCAGGTTCCATATGTGGCCTTTTAGTCTATTAGACTTCCTTATACGATGCTCGACTCGTGCTTTTCTAAGTAGTTTTCTTCGCATGTTAGGGTAACACCAAGGTACTTATATTCTTGTGTTCGGGCGATTGGGCAGTTGCAGTTTGAAGGCTGTGCTGTCCGCTTCTCTGTTACTGAAAGTCATCCACTTCTTCTTTGATGGGTTGAACTTGAACCCGTCTTTTTCTGCTTCTTCGGAGCATATGTTCAAAGTACGTTGTAGCGTTTACCTTGTCGGCGCCAGTAAAACGATGTCATCCGCAAACGCTAGTGCGGGCACGTTTATTTCAATTAATTGTCCAGTTGTTGCAATTGTTCTTAAGTTTATCCCTTGCGCTTCGCTTTGTATTCGTAGTAGTAGATCATTGATGTAGATATTGAAAAGCATAGGGGAGAGGGGGCAGCCTTGCCTCAAGCCTACCCTGATGGGCGCCGAGTCTGATGCGTTCTTTTCCAGGGAGTAAACTGTGCGACATTCCTCGTATAATCTTTTAATAATTGTAATTTCATTTTGGTGTAGTCCTATTGAGCGGAGCTTATCATACATAATGTTGTGATCAACAGCGTCGTATGCCTTTTCAAGGTCTAGAAATGCGGTGATCATTTCTTCATGCCTTTGACTTGTTATTTCGATGAGCTGCGTTAATATGAAAATGTTGTCACTTGCTCGTCGATTTCTTCTAAAGCCGCTTTGCACGTCACTATATATATTATGATCTTCGCAGTAGCTCTGTAGCCGGCTGTTGAGGATTGAGGCGAAAAGTTTGTACACATTGCTCTGGATTGATATCGGGCGGTACGAGTCGATATGTGAACATGGTTTGCCTGGCTTGCAGACTAGCTTCGTTCTTGACATCTTCCAGTCCTGGGGTATTTCTTTGGACGACATGATGTCGTTATAGCATTTCCTGAGTGTCTCGAGAGCGTTGTCGTCCAGCGCCTTTAGCAATTCATTGGGGATATCGTCGGGTCCCGCGGCTTTTTTGTTTTGAATTTTTTTAAATGTGTGATTTGAGCTCTCGGGCTGTGATCGCGTCGTCCAGTTGGAAGGCATAGTTCTCATCCCGTTTCACTGTGGGGGTCTTGTTGTTCTGCTCTCTGTCCAGACAGGTTAAACTCCTCTTCCTTCTGCTGTCAAGTATCGCTTGTTGCTCGTTGAAGTAGTTTGTTAAGCGCACTTTTGCTTTACCGTTTCTTCCGGGAATTTGAACGTTTATGCAGTGTTCACCTGCGTCGTCGTCTTGTAGGGATTTGACGTACTGCCAGAAGTACTCGGCTCCCTTTCGCCCCGATTTTTGTACACTGTCTTCGATGCGCTTGTTGTAGGCTTCAATTTTGCTTACCACGAGTTCTTTTACTTTTTTCTTTTGTTCCACGTATTTTCTCCAAGCTATTTGATGTTCCTCATGCTTGTCTCCGTCTCGAGTTGTCTTCCTTTGTTCTCTATAGTTTTTCCCACTTTACCAGATGGCGCTGCGTACGCCGCAGCCATTCTGTGGATTCTTCCGTTGTTTCGGTTTCTGGTTTCCTATACAGCCTGTCGATTATGTTTTTGTCGTCTTCGTCTCTTTTGTTCAACTCACGTGTTGGCAATGCGTCGCATTCAGTGAGGATGTGGTTCAGGGCCTCTTGTGTTTTGCCGCATAATTTGCGTCAAAACCTGGCCTAGGGTCTACCTGGCCAAATAGTTCGTACCTCCGAGTATTAGTCAGGAGACAGCCGGTTCGTGCCTGGAAAAGGAGTACGCTTTCTATATCTCCTGTGTATTCGGGACAAAATTCTAGTTTTTCTCTGTGTTTACTGTAGTATTTGAGACTCTGTTTCTTCTCTACGTTCCGTTTCCATTCGTCGGTTTCTGCCTCGTTGATCTCTTCGGTTGTGATTTTTGTCCATTCTTTTTCGTTTCGGGCTTTGTGCTTTCTGGTTCCTCCGCTGTACTTTCTGTCTTATTGGTTCATTTTCTTGATCCAGCTGGTTTTTAGGCCGAGACAGCGAATATGTTGGAAAATTTTTCTTTGCTATTGAAGTTGCTGGTAGATGCGTCTTCGACCTTGCGTCCCGTGCGGAAAATGTCGACCAGCCAATTTCTCCTTGGATAGCTGCATTCGCTGTGGCGAAATTTCCCCCAAGGGTCCATTTTCCAAGTCCTCGCTGGTGGCAGTCAAGGGATCTGAGTGTGTCTGTTGAGAAGATGAGACTATAGGCAGACTTTAGGCTGATCCCCCTCGACTCTTCCTCCAGTCGCAGTAGTAGGTTATTAATGTATAGGTTACAGTCCCTGTAGTGGGATCCAGACATTTCGGAGCAGGACATTTCGGTGCGGACATTTCGGTGCACGCACATTTCGGTGCGCGGACATTTCGGTGCACGGACATTTTGGTGCAAAACATTGCTGAGGGGTCCCGGAAAAATGGTCCCGGGAACGGCTGTCCGACATATCATAATAAAACAAAGGGAAGAGGGCGGTTGGCATCGGAAGTAGTGTTGTCAAGAAATTTGGTTTACATAGAGAAGAACGTGCTTTATGTATTTTTTTACACTATTATAGATTTAAGATCTGATCTGCATGTGTTCGTGGTCTGTCGTGGCTTTTAAACTTTTGGGGCATTTTCTTTTTTAATATTTTGCGCCCCATGTTCTGGTCGATGCTGTACAGATATTCATTTTTTAATTCGTTTTTCAAGAGTAGATGAAGAATTGCTTTTTAAATTTGTAGTGAGTATTATCTCGAAGGGGGCATCTTCAAGGTACGGATATTATGCAATTTGAATTCCATTTTTTTGAGGACGTGCCGGTTACATCTGTGGTGGAAGCATTTGATTAGACGTTATTCCCCTTGTACTCCTACATAATCTTTCCTCTGTGATTGCCGCGTATTTTCAAGGCCTAAACAACCACATAATATTACCGTGGTGCCCCAACAAAGGCTGTTAGACTCGCTAGCCATAAACTGGTCGTCTTTTCAGCAGTAAAAGCAGGGCTTTCATGGTTTATGCACTTATGCTTCATAGGTATGTCGAATAGGGGTCCAGGAAGAAATGTCCCCGGAAAAAAATGTCCCCTGAGGAAAATTCACTTTTGGTAGGCGTGGACTGGTTGACTTCGGACGTTGAATATTTACTAGGACGGTGTGAACGTTTGGATTTTTGAGCACCAAAGCGAGTGGTCGTATATACTATTCCATTTCCGAATCAAATATTGAATTCAATGTTCGAGTTCCAAATCGAATTGATGCTTCGACTAAACCGAATATATTTGAATAGTCCCGAAGCTGCATATGCAAGGCCGGCATCTCCTTTTTGTGTGAATAAACATATGCCCCCCCCCCCCCCCCCGGGCACATGTAGGGAAAAAAGAGTAAGCGCTATACTTAGGCATACATATACCGTACATGTTTGTATTCTGATATATGTTGTATATGTATCCAATTACGGTTATTAAACGAGTCGCTTAAGTTATTCGTATTCAATTCCATTTTAAAATGACTCACACATAGCATTTCTTTGCCTAGGGAGTCGCTGTGGGTTAGTTTTGGTGAATTTACTTCGTTCTGTCTTGCAACAAAGCGGCCTGTACAGTCATGGGGCTCCCTAGATGTGACACCGCTAGACATATTGAAATACATTTTTGCCTGTCAACTTTGTTGCTTTTCCCCACGCATTTTATTTTCCTTTTTACACATCACCCTGCACGTCCATCTGCGCACTTCTAAAACAGAACTTGACATGCTCCTGGCCATTCCGAATGACATGCATCTTCTCTCCTGATTTGTTGAAACTGGACGGCGTACTACTTTGTGTGACACTTCACATTTGTGTTAATTAGCAGAGGAAATGTTTTTCCGTGTTAGCGCCGCGAAGCAACTGTTGCTGTACGCGGTGTACAGGCGTGGACAGAGGACAGCAGGAGGGAGGGTGACAGGGGGCTAGTATGCGTCCTGGGCCGACTTTAGGGATAAGTGTGCCGATATTCGTCAGGAAAGTCTGATGGAAAACCCAGGGAAAACCTCAGAGAGCATACCTGGTGACAGGATTCGAACCCGTGTCACCTCCCAGTCTCGACGTGAAAGGCGATCATCCAAACCGCTACTCCACGCGAGCTGGTACCGATAAAAGTACGTCCCGCTTATATGTTGATGTTGATGAAGAAAAATACTAGGCAGACGTTAATTCCCTCAAATCTGAAAGGATAGTTGTGTCATCAGGCCTAAAATCTAGTCTCAAAATCCCGGCGTTCTGATTGCACATTGCACGTTGATTGCACGTTGTATCAACGAACGTGACAATTGATTGTAGTGTATTCGCTACGAGAAATCGTAAGTGAAAGTAGGTCGAGCTTTCCAAGTAAATAGTTAGTAGTAGTTAGTAAGTGGTTAGGAGTTTTAGTATTTATTTTTAGCCCGAGGACTTCAAGACCTGCAATATCGCAACCGGGGATTTCGCAAAAATTCCACGCGTACCAAAAGTCGATGTTTCTCGAGGGGACATTTTTTCCGGGGGCCATTTTTTGCGGGGGACATTTCTTCCGGGGAGATTTTTTCCGGGAACATTTTTTCCGGTTCCCGTCGAAGAGGCGGCTGTGGAAAGTATTACTAAAGTAAGATGTGATAGTCATAGGTTTAGTTTTAATAATCAACAATTTTTTGCTGGTTTATTTTTAACATAGTCTATCACAATGAATCACTCACGGGATGGCCATGATGCGATAAGACGGCTTATTTCATGCTTGAAGACTTTTGTTCCATTTATGCATACTTGAAGAGCCACGGAAAGGTGCAGAGCTTTTATCCAAACTGGAACACAGGAACTGCTATATCCCCTTCTGAACACAGGGACATGGTAACTTGGTAACCGGCATGTCCTCAACAGATGGAATTCAAATTGCATAATATCCGTGCCTTGAAGATACCCTCTTCGAGATAATGCACACTACAAAATGACAAAGCAATTCTTCAACTACTCTTCAACAAAGAAATAAAAAAATGAATATCTGTACAGCACCGACTAGAACCTGGGGCGCAAAATATTAAAGAAGAAAATGACCCAAAAGTTTAGCCATGACAGACCACGAACACATGCATATTATGTTTTAAAGCTATAATAGGGCACAAAAAATACATAAAGCACGTTCTTCTTTATGTAAATCAAATTTCCTGACAACACTACGTTTGATGCCAAGCCGCCCTCTTCCTTTTGTTTATGACGATATGTCGACATCGTGACAGCAATTCCCGGGACTATTTTTCCCGGAATCGGCGTCGCAGTGATCCCCTGCCGCTGTAACGCTTTGCACCGGCCGAAACGTCCGTGCTCCGAAACGTCCGTGCACCGAGACGTCCGTGCACCGAAATGTCCGTGCACCGAAACGTCCGTGCACCGAAATGTTGATTGGGACTGGGTTCGATTTTTGCGGCCGAGTTCGTAGATTGTTTCCATGCCTTCATAAAGTTTGGTTACATCCCCTTTCGCCTAATCCGGATTATCGGATTAAAGAGGCGGTAGGGGTGACAGGCTTTAGGCGAAATGGGACTGCCGTGCAATCTCATTGGGCGAAATGGGACTGCCGGCAAGTGGGCGTTACTTAAACGCCCCGCCCCGATGGTGACATCTGCAAGAAATGAATGAACTCTACCGACAACAAACTTACGTTGTCCTAAACAAGGACACTTTACATTTGCAAATGAAGCTGTGTGCGATACCACTAATAATAAAATGAATAAATTATTATCGAGAGAAACTTTTTCGTTGATTCATTAATGGATGGATGAATGTTCAACGTAAAAAATGGATACGTTCCTCTACAGACTGGACACGGAAATGGATCCGCTACTACTATGCAAAATCACTAGCGCTGTCGCAGGTCTTTCGCGCGACTCAGGGAATTGGACTTGGAATGAAAAAGAGAGCAGATTTTTTGCTCACTTGAAAAAAAGAACGAAAGCGCCGCTCGTGTAAATAATGGAGGGAACAGGAAGGCATGGCGAAGGGCAACCCAGGAAGGCGGACGACGAACGATACATGGCACCACAGGATGAACACGATCGCAGCCATGTGAATTTGTATAAAATGGTTCAACTTCTTCGAAAGGACCAGCATATAAATGAGAAACAGCAGGAAATGCTTCCACGTAGGAGGAGGGCCGACGACGTACTCAATGAAAAACTATACAGGTGTTTCAACTACAACTTCGGAATGGCGAACGGTACATCATGTCATACCTCAATGCAGTGGGACATCTAATGCATATTGAATAGAGCTGCAAATTTTGAAAAAAAAAAGCCAGTGCTGAAAAGAAAGCAGCGCCTTTCAGTTTTAGAAAAATTGCAAATAAAAACGATATTTTCACTCGTGCACGGGTTATATTTTTGAGCGACCAGATTAGGCAACAAATCCTGGTGAATGTGAATTATTAATACAGACCGCATTGCCTTAGCACACAGATACGAAATATAACGGGTTTAACTGATTTACTTCCACCCCATGATTAACACGACCTTGAACAGAACTAGCAAATGGATAAAAGTTGTTATGCGTAATTAACTTTGACTTTCCCATATGTAATATCGAATTTCTCGCATTGACTTTTCAGAAAGAACTCGAAAAATGCATCAATTCAAGGCCATGCTTGAATAAAACCAACAAGGCTGTAAAGTTACGTGAAGAGGCGAATATGGCGTTTGGTAGCACGCCGGGGGCCGCCTTTCCTCACGTGACACGAATCAGTAAGCCAAGTGAGGCTCTCTGCAGCATACATTAGTCCAAATGGGACCCCCTGCAGTTCGAAGTCGGTGTACCTGCTAAGGGATTGCGAGATAATCCGCTAAAAAGCATTAGGCGAAATGGGAATAGGCGAAATGGGAAGACACGTAAAGTTTATCCAGTAGAGTAATCTCTTCATTCTGTAGTCCTGTTCTGCTTAATTTTCCAGTCACAATTTGGTGGTCAACGGCGTCGTATGCTTTTTCGAGGTCAAGAAAGCCCAACATGATCAACTTTTCCTTTCTTCTATTTTGCAGTCCAATAATTTGAGTTAAGGTAAATATATTGTCGCCCGCGCCGATTTCTTCTAAAGCCGTTTTGTATTGCACACATTATCCTATGGTGCTCACAATAGTTTTGGAGGCGAGTATCCAGGTTGGAAGCGAACAGCTTATACATGTTACTCTGTATTGCGATGGGACGATAGGAGGCAATTTAAGAGCTTGGCTTACCAGGCTTGCATAGGAGTTTTCTTCTTGATATTTTCGAGTCATTCGGAATAGATTTTGAACAAAGGATGTCATTGTAGCGCTGTCTAAGCGTTCCTTGGGCTGTGCCTTCTAATGCTTTTAGGAATTCATTGGGGGTGTTATCTAAGCCTGATGCTTTCCTAGCTTAAAGTGGACAATATACAAGCGGTTTCTCAAAGAAGTATTTGTTTCATAAACAACTTGCAAGTGGTTCCACTTGCAGATATCTTCTACCTGCGGAGGTAAAGTGAAATACACCTACTGTAACTGTCCATGCTATATGGGAGTAGCTGTCTTGTACTTCAACTAGGCAGACCTCTTTCCTCTCTTGAATATTGATCTTCAACTGCTTCAGGACCCCTATGGTTTGCTCACAGATTCTCATTGGCTGCTCGGCTACTCGTGCAGCAACTTTCTGCAGGATTACCATTGTCTGCTTGTACTTCTTGCACTCTTTGGAGTGGAATATGTTACCGTACTTATTTGTCCTGCTGCAGCTGACTCGAACATCTGACAGGAAGGATGGGGAGACAGGCAACCACTTCCGCACCCCTGTAGTAGGGCCTCCGTTGTTCGCTGGTCACGTTCAAGGCGTAAGCTGCTAATGACAGTGATCAAGTCCTTGAACATTTCATGAAAAAGGTGTATAACGTTTGACAAGTTGCATTATTTTTTGGGTGATTGCTTTAACACGCTTATTTGTACACTCTAAAAACAGAACTTCACCGCATAGCACGCTGTGATCCAACCATTGCCAAGAATGATAGGGTTATCGCTTGTGATTCGAAGAGAGAGGGGGGCGTACGCCTTTTTGTGGCAATTTTCATATATCCAAATTGCCACAAAAAGGCGTACATCCACCTCTCTCTTCGAATCACAAGCGATAACCCTATCATTCTTGGCAATGGTTGGATCACAGCGTGCTATGCGGTGAAGTTTTGTTTTTAGAGTGTAGAGTCGCCAAAGGTCTCAGCCTGATGCTTCAATCCTTCCACCCACTCATTGCGTATTAGGTTCCAGTTTGATTCAAAATATGCATGAACATTGTTGCGCCCTGTATCCTATTTTGTGTGTTCGCTTCTGCTGGACAAGATGAAGGGCCTGGTACTCACCCACTGTCTTTGCAGCCGCTGCAGAATTTCGAGCAGACATGTACGCATCTCGCTGGTGTCTGTTGTGATCTCCCTCTTGAATGTTCGGAGCACATGGAACAGGCATACAGTATAACTTGTACAGCAGAAGGGAACGCACTTTTGAGTACCTTTCTTTCGATAGAGTCCTTGTCGGTCATGATCACTTTTGTTTCTGTCACTGATCCACAATGCGTTGCATGCATTTCGGATAGTGCCTGCAGCGTGGCTTCTTCAGTTGCACAGACCACACGTGCGACAATCTCACTCTCACCATTAGAATGCTCGACAGCAACAATGTATAAAGGCATCCTTCTGCCATTCGTTTTGTGTATGGCACCGACAAAAACAACCTCAGGAAAGTTCTCATATGCCCTTTTCATGTCACAGTCATGATAAAAGAGGCTAACTATGCTGTCACCCTCAGTGACTAGTACATCCATGATGTTTCCCGCACTTCTGTTGCGATTGCATCCAAGGTAGAGCCATTGACTTTCTCTGCTTTCATTGCACTTGTGGTATTGTGAAGATCCCTCAGCAGTACCGTTTTCCACTGTTGTAGAAGTAATTCCGCAGGCACTTCTGCAGCGATAACTTCCAACTTCGCTTCCATAGATCAACTTTTCTGCCAACTCCAGAATCCCCTCCCTTTATACCTCCACTTTACAGCTATCGCTGTAAAAAAGGTACCTCATCTTAGAATCACGGGCAGATAGGATGACGTACCCCAACATCGGACATTCTGCAGCAAGCGATATTCAACAACTGAAAACAGAATGAAATGGAACAGCACGGTTGAGTACGGGTTACACATGGGCTGACTGTGAACTAGTCAAACTACTGACGCGCACATTTAAAGATTCCGGATTTTTTCTTTTTTCACGCTTACCCTTGGTTTGGCCGCGACCTCGTTGACTCAGACTGATGCCCCCGGCCACCTTGTTTACAGCTGTACGTTAGGCTGTAGTAGCACAGTTCTTCCTTGATGGGGCGCACGATGCCTTCTATTCCTCGCTATATATGGATTGTACGTAAATTACTGATCCAATATTCAGCATACACTGTACGTCCATACTCAGCTATCGCTGAGCTGAACTCATGGAACGAAGTGAAGATTCCTGCTTCTTGCATCGCAAGTCACAACAAAAGCGCAGTAAGTGGGCTTCTGCTAGCACGTGCACCGAAGCCAGCTGCTATACGCAAAGGGGAAGTCTACGACGTCAAACTGCTATGATGTTATGCTGAACGGGATAGCGGGATGGGTAATTTAGCGCTCTGGTCCACGGAATAAAGTCAGCTCGTACCCTGTGGTCTGATCCACAGAATAAGTACTGTGTATTTGAAACGCGCGAAGTGAAGTTCACCCAATATCTTCTCCGCAAACCTTGACAGGCCGAGTGTAAAGCTGTCGAGGGCGGCAGGATGGAGTAACTGCCAATAATTCTGGCGGTTACCGTGGTACAGGGAGCATCCCAAATGGAGACTACTGAGGGATGCTCGCGTGTCTTCTGTGGTGGGTAGTCGTCCTGAACCACCCAGACCCCAGAGCAAGAGGGCTTGCTCTCCCCTCCTTCTTCCCCCTCCCCCTCTTCCGCTCCTGGATGCACCGAGCCGCTACTTCAGAGCAGGCTGACCGCACCTTCCTCCTCTATCACCCCGAGGGTGGCCGTCCCGTGGTTGCTATACGGCATGGCCAATCATCCGCCTAGCAGCTCCAACGATGGTGCTTTACCAGGAGGCCGTGGCTGATTGGATGCCCTACGTTCGTCAGCCTGCCTCAACGGAGCTGGCCTCGCGTCGCCGCATGGGGGCCCTGGCCAGGAAGTGCAGGCGAACGAGACCTTTTTTTCGCGAGCGACGCCGCCAGGCAAACCGAGGGCGCGCGGTTAGCGGCTACAGCCTACCCCGCTCTCGGAACTATACGGCGACCGACACGACAGAGGACCATGGGTTGCTGGCATGGTCTCGTCCACGACACGTGAGCTGCGGACGCTCATCGTCGCCGAGAGGGACACGAGAACGCTCGCGCCCCTGATCCGGCGCCACGTTGCTCCCAGGCTCTCGGACGCCAGCGACGAGTGAAGGGCATACAGGTGGGTGCCCTACCTACATGACAGCGACGGTTCTTACATGTGTCTCAGTCATACTCCGGTGAATCACAGTGCACACTTCGTTAGGTGGGGACTAACACCCAGCGAATTGAGAGCATGTGCACTGATGTAAACTGAAAAACACTACTATGGGTGTAAATGGCTTGTCCTATAACTCACACCACTTTTGACCACTTATTTTTGGGGGAATAGCAAGCCGACACCCTGTCTGGCTGACCTTTCCCTCGTTCCTCTTCTTTGTTATTATTAAACATATCCCCCCCCCCCACTTTTGACACCGTATGGTCTGGAAAACCCTTTTTTGAGAGGGCGTATTCTGTGTAGAACACCCTTTGGAAGGGTGTTTTTCCTTCAAAACGCCGTCTTTTGCACCCTTTGTACACTGTTTAAGGAGGGTGTTCAACAATCTTACACCCTCCTAAAAGGGTGCTTAAAGGATTAAGCCTTAAAGCCTCCTAATAGGGTGCTTAAAGGGTGCAAAAGAATGCATTTTCAAGGAAGAGCACCCTTTCAAAGGGTGTGTTACACAGGATACACCCTCTAAAATGGGTGTTCCAGACCACACGGTGTCAAAAGTGATAAGTGTCACTGTGATAACACACTGTAAAGTAACACGTTCCAGCCAGTTGCTTAAAGGAGCAGTCTAAGACCGAGAAAAAAAAGTTTTTGATCGTGATCGAATCTGATCACTACATAACGTTTTCACGCAAGAAATATAAGCGTAGCAAAAAAATATCGCGCGCAGCAGTCGATTGATTCTCACGAGTGCGGATAACTCTCTCCTACTCATGTGGAACACACGTGAGAAATGCAGTGTTGCCACAGGTAAACAAAAAATATCTGTAGATCCGAGTCCGAAAAATCTGTAGATCGTGCTAAAAATCTGTAGCCACTCAAAACTCAGTTACTTGAACGTTTTGCCTGCAAATCTGGAATGTCTGCCTGCGTCTCTGAATTAGTGGATGAGTAAGGGCATATTTCGCTCCACTGCTGATAAACCACAGCCGGAATTTATGGCTGCGGCCCACTGGCATTACGTTGAAACTGTCGGTTTGCGATGTCGCGTACTTATAAGTCCGCTACAGTCGCAAAACAAAAGTCTCACTGCACGCAGATTTTAATACTTGGACATGTGCATTCACATCAGCCGTGGCAAAACGCATCGGGTGTAGTTGGAACATTTATCTCACTCGTTCCACCATCACAGTGGTGAGCGACCACAAAAGCAATAAAGCTCGATACATTATTTCCACCGTACATGCGTGACGCGAAGTATAAACGTTGTGGTTTCACTTCAAAGCTAGTCAATCCAAGTCTGTGAGGCAAGATGGTAACGCGCACACAGACACCCAAGAAAACTTATTTACGTTGAGGCTTGCCAATGGTTCAGTCGCTGCAGACGTCCTCGGCTGAGCCCCGCCAGATCGCGATCGCTTGGCCCAAGAGCGTGCGTGCGTTTTGTGTGCAGGAGGCCAGTTATGGTGGTAGTTGAAAGGATGTTTCTTTGTTTCGTTTTCATCAAATTAACTGCGGAAAATATTCTAAAAAATAGTCGGTAAAACACTCATTCCCAGGTTCTGCTGACGTTCTTTGTCGTTGTCATTTTGTGCACTGATGCGAAGCACTGGGTCGAGTGACTCATTTGTTGGAGCAGAAAATCATGATATTTTCAGAAATCTCTGTAGATCTGTAGATTTTTCAAAAAGTAGGTAGGTAGGCATAATAAATCTGTAGGTGTGGCAACACTGGAGAAATGACGGGAACCTCCGTAACGATGTGACGTTGTACGTTGCGTCCGCTCCTAGGGCTCGCAAGTGACCTCGGCTGCGATCTGACACCGACAACCGTCAAAGTACAGTAGTCAAGGTGACGGCAGGCGCCTTTCGCGCGCGTTGTTCTGCCGAGAGGCGCATGCGCATCAGAAACGTTTGCCTTTTTTTTCTTTCCTTTTTTTTACAGAACATGCAGTCGGAAACATTGGTCGTCTGATCAGTTCTGTCTGTTCAGTTGAACTTTCTTCGATTCTTTTTTGGGTTGCACGGCAAGGATACGCAGTGCAATGAAATCGGGAACTCGCGTGCGGATTCAGGTCCTCCAAAAGGGAATCGGGGCGTGCAGGCGTGCGAGTGGAAGTTGCGATCGTCGAAGTAGTTCAGTAAACTCCAGGACAGGAAGAACACACTTTGTTTGTCTTGTTTTCCAGGAACGAATACGAGAGAGCCGCGTCATGTTGCATCACTTCGCGAACAGCGCGAACCGCCACCCATGCGTATCGCCTCATGTGAGACGCTGGCACTTTTTGTTAGTTGGAGACGTATATAATAAACAAAAACAATGACTATAAGACAAAGGATCGCATTACCATTATGAGCGTAATGTTTTATTGTTCGTTTGCATCTCTGTTTTACTCCTCAAACAAACAGAACATAATGAATCGCTGTCCACAAGGAGAATTGCCGTGTCCGAAGCAGACGAATTTTTCCTGGCGAATGAGAGCACTTTTAACGTTTGACGTCACAGTCAATGGGGAGTGGCTTGTGGCTCGAGCGCGCGAGCCTCCCGCCACGGGAGCGATTTTATAAATTAAATTGCGCTGTAACGAAACATTGTTCAGCCGAAATATTTTACCAGAATGAATTTTACACAATGCTTGACAAATTAAAAACGGTTTTCAGCCATTCAAATTTCCTTTCCATGCTCCTTCAAGGAGGAGTCACTTCTGCGCAAGACAACAGAGAACGTTTGTTTGCACAGCGCTCAGAAACGGCGTAAAATGTCGCCAAAACAGAAGTACTGGCGTGTTCTCCTTGCTTTTCCCTCGCCAATGTCCATTTTTGTAGAATTCCAAGACTATCCGTTGATTTGTATTGAGCCCGAATTCGCAAATTTTTCTGTGCGCGACACACTATCGAGACGGCAGCACACGTTCGAGATGCACCAAACTTTAATTTATTAAAAATGAATGGCTCAACCTTGTCCTCTAAAAAATACGTCATTGAATAGAGAAAAGCTAAGAAAACACGCCAGTACCAATCTTATGATAATAGTTTAGAGCGTTCACGTGTCGTGTTCGAACGAAAATCACCCATAGATTCCTGAACTACTAAACGCAGAAAAAAAAAAAAAAAGAGGTCGGTGCCGCCTACTAGAGGCGCAGAATGATATCGGTGTCCCTCAAAAAAGTGATTATAGCTGCAGTCCGCTTGTGTCTTTCAGCGGCTGTCGAATCACCAAGTAGTAGTTGTGATGTGCACGTACGCATGTTTTGTCCTTCACTCTTAAAAACGAACTTCACCGCATAGCACGCTCGTTCCCAACCATAATCTCAAATGATATCGTTATGATTAGATTTGTTGAAAACGGGAGGCGTTCGCCTTTTCTGTAACACTTATGCTGTTCATAATTGTCACAGAAAAGGCGTACGCCTCCAGTTTCCAACATATCAGGGCAGATAACAATATCATTTGAGATGATGGTTGGCTAGGAGCGTGCTATGCAGTGAAGTTCATTTTTAAGAGTGTTGGGGCAAGAGCTTGCTCCTTGCTTCAAGATGTGTTGCAGCGATTCGACCGACCGTTCGGATACTCGCGCCTCAATCAAACTACTCTCGCCCAATCAGCTCGAAGGAAACTGACGCCAGCTCTCGGAGACCAATGAACATCCAAATATTTACACGTATGATGCGCAGCCAATCAGAAATCTTCACATCAGCTGCGCCGGTGGCGACAATATTTTGGAGGCGGTGCGTTTCGCTTTAGAGCTGGCGGCTGGCAGAGCTGCCAGAACACGCTCCACCCTTATCCCTAGCCGCTAACAACGGTCCACCGGTGTCTCAAGCGCATAAACAGTAGGAAGGTCGCACTTTCCTACGACATGGGGGCGCTATGTGCTATACTCAAATAAGCACAAACGACAATGGCAAAAGCTACGACATGGGAAAAGGAGAAAAAGTGTGGCGCATATGTGTAAACGTGTATTACAATTAATGTGATGTGGAGATATTCCGTTCACCGCGTGTGTGTTCATGTGCATATTTTGCGAAAGATTGCGCATTTCGCCACGTTGGCAGTCACACCACGTTGGGAGTCAAGTGGCTGCACGCTGTAGGCCATGCACTCGACGCGCACGTATCACACGTCGGCACAAATTTCTCTTTCATGATACGACCTACAACCTTCCGCTTTTGGCGAGAACACGCCGAAGGGGCGGCCTCGCTGTGATATGGGCACTCCGATAGAGCATGAAGATTGCAGGCTCGACTATTGGTTGAGGACGCCTGGCCTACACCCCTGTTCTTCACGCCTTCTTCGCGTAACGACCAATGACAGGCGAGACACAAAGTAATCGAGGTCCATTACTTTGACCAGAACAGGGCCCCAGGCGTTCGATATGTAAAAAAGATCAGGCGTGAAATGTAAATTCATTACCATTTCCGTGAACTTTGTTGTCAGAAGCAGTAAGCACGCCTAAATTCCTTCCCTTTCGGTGCCTGAGATTGGAGACTCCCCACAAGTACATCAAATTGTTCATTTAAAACACAGTTGGAGTCTCCAGCGATTAAAATATTACTTGCGACCAAAACAGACACATGTAAGCTGCGGAAAAATTCATTCCTTGGTCCGTTATCAACTGGTGCGTAAACACAAACTATTCTACATACTTTCCTCCCAAACTTACTAACTACTGTCCCCTCATCGCGGAAAGCCTGCGACAAACAAATGGTACCACCGCGTGCTCTCTGCGAGCCAAAGCCTGTGCACCGCTACCCATCGGGTGCACCTTTCGAACTTCCGAACATCAGCCATATTTGTAAAGTGCGCATCCTACAAACAGACGATGTCTAGGTTTAACTGTTATACCTACTCTTTCACGCAAAGCCGTTTCCGCTCAGATCTCAAGCCCTTATAGTTTGAAGTAGCGGCAGTGAATGCTAACAAAAGAATGACACTAAATACTGTCCATGCGTTACTTCTAAAGGATCCTATATCCACGAAGTCATTTTAGCTTTTTCTACACAATACCTCCGCCTCGTTGACGGAGGTAGCTGACCTGACCCCGTAGATGATGCGACGGTTGGGGTTCTGAGGCCTACGACGGGTTCCCCCATCACCTCCTCAGACGTGAGAAAAAATTATAGAAGGATTTTCGATGAAATCACTTCATCCTTGCTCAAAGTATCGAACATAACTAGACAAAAAAAATCCTATAAAACGATATATCAAATTTCGAGGGCACATAAACAAGTCGCAATTGACGCGGCAAACCCTGGTTTTCCCCAGAAGGAGTCCGACAATGGCCCCAAAGAGTTCGTTCTCTTTTTGATTCTCCATCCAGTGTTCTTGCCCGTATAAATCTCGAAGTCTAGCACAAAGATCGGTGATGTAGCGAGAATGAAATTATTGAGCTTCACCGGGTCCGGTTCGGTTAGGAGATATTGTCGAGCGAGGCACTGACCTCCAGACGAAATCATTTACTCGTCCAACCATAAATTGTGGGTTCTTAGAACCTTCAAATAGACTGATCGAAACGAATCTAAAACAGACTAGAGTATGGCACAGCTTGTTCTCTGTTTGTTCAACTGAGAGACCAGGGATGCTTACAAAGTGGAGTACGTTTCTTAGTTCAAAGGTCCTATCACTTGTCATGGGTTCATTCAGGGCGGGATTTAGGGGAGGGCAGATGGGGCACTTGCCCCGGGGCCCCCACCACAAAGGGGCCCCCACCACAAAGGGGCCCCCACCAGTAAAGGTCTTGTCCAAAGGAAATCTGTTTTGCATGCCTGAAACGCGTCCCTGAAACGGAAACTTGGTAAGAATCTGTCCTGCGTCCACGCATATCGACCCCGAGTAACACATTGGACAGACATAGAATACACCAGGTTTAATACACAGCACAGTGCCCCGGGGCCCCAACCACTGTAAATCCGGCACTGGGTTCATTGACCAGGGGAACTGACAGCGATCGAGACGAATACGTGCGTGCTCTTGGGGGACCATCAAGTTGATGACCGTGCAAGCGCATCTTTCGTTTTTTACGAACTTGTGATTGCTTCTAGGTCATATCTTTTCCAGCAAATTGTGCTTCAGATTGCAGCTGGTGCCGCATCCTGTGCCTTGGAATATTTATCTCGTTCCTCTGGTTCAAGGCCGCTGGTATCGTCAGCAAATCCTGTCTTCAGTCAGCAAACAGGCCAACAACGGCACATGAAAATGTGAAGTTTTTGTCTCCAGAGGCTCACATATCGCTGGAGATGAATCCCTTCGTCCGTAAAAACGTCTCTGAAAACGTTGAAATCACGAGCGCAGAAAAATGCACACCTGCATAACAACGGAAAGGTGACCCAAAATACCCGGTTGAGTACTGAAGGCAAAAACCGGTTGCCAGAAAAGAAGGTAAGGGTCGCATCGCGGACTTCTGGGGCAATTGACAAAGTCAGTCGGGTTCACGAAGTTCGACGGTACACCTCTGTTTACCCCACCGGAAGATGACGTAACATCCATTTCTGTCAGGTTCTGTCACAGGTTCCGAATCACCTTTGGATCTGCTGTCCTATCTCAGGAGCATCTTGTGGTTGCCTCTGTACGTGGTCGTTTGAGGCCTTTCCTTCCTCCTGGACGACCGTCGCCGTCATCGATCCCTTCTCGGTAACCTGCAGTAGGGGTTCCCCCGTTCCATGAGTCGCAGACGTGGTTTCAGGATCGTCATCCTCCTCCATCTCGTCCGGTTGGACATCCCCGGTACATGCGTTGTTCACTACTGGCGTCGCCACGCTGGCATAAGTGAAGACCGTACACGTGGTGGTAGCGTGGTCCTCTCGCAGCTTTTGGCAAGGTGGCCAAAGTCCCCGCATCTCTCGCATTGTGGCGTCTTGCAGTGGAACGAAAAATGACTATCCATGCCACACCGCCTGCATGCCTTTTTCATCCCTTAAATGCACATCGCCTTGAACCCGTCCACTTCGACGTAGCTTGGAGTGTCAGTCTTCACTTCGATGACGACCCTCCTGCTACCTATATCTTTACCGATGGAGCTTCAAGAAAATACTCCCTCTCGATCGATATGACCTTCCCGTACATCTTCACTACGTCGGGAAGGTCCTCGTTCGGCACTTCCACGGGGAGGAAATGCACCGTAACCAAAGTCGTAATGCTGGCAAGAGGCACGAGCGGGTATTCTCTGCCAGCTACCTCCAGCATCCCATACTTGAGCAGCGCTTCTGCAGCGCTCATCGGAGTCGTCGTAAGTGTGAACCGTCCATGCCCGAAAAGGTTAACACCCCTGGCGTCTTTACCAACTGCCTTAAGCAGCCCCGTAGAACTTCAGACATCTTAGCATCTTTCTCAACAGTCCCTGTTGACGAGACGCCGAGCGGTCATCTTCAGGCCCTTGCCGTGTCCCAACTCGTGGGCTGCCCCATGGTATCCTGTTGCTTGCTGCATATCTACACTTTGATCTTAGCCAAAATGCCGAGAAGCGATCCTTACACACCACAGTTTACACTTTACAAGTTGTCTGGGAAAAATTCATTCAGTGAGTGTCGCAATTACGAGTGGCACTTACAAGATGTACCGTCATCAAGCAGGAGAGCTACCACTTGCACTTATATGTATTGGCATCATGGTGGAACAGCAGCCATATCTCTTGGCTGGCTCCCTTTAACGAAACAAATGCACCAGTCTACAACCATCGCAACGCCAACACCCGAAGACGAGCTCACGGCAGGTCTGGGATTGATGTAGGTGCTAGATGCCCCCTTGCACTTATGGGAATATTGTCATCAAGCAGGAGAGCTGCCTATGGAGGTAAGCTCCTTTACACTAGAAGCGCACTATGCTGAAAGGCAGGATAACAACGCTCCTAAGGGAGATTGCTGTTTGTACGGGCCATACCATGCCAACAATCCATGATATACGGGAGAGTCGCGACGGAGGACAGTACAAGTCTAGCAAACTGGCTAGAAGAGAATGTGCCACTCATAGCTGATCATAGCAGAAGATGCGAGTGGAGCAAAGCCAGCGACGGGAGCACTCGGCTGGGCCAAGCACTGCCTGCTCCCTGGTGATCAGCGCCCGCAGTCCAGTACGAACTGCCTGAAACAGACCTAAACTCCCGCAGTCGGGGCCACCGAAGGCTAGCCAGCACCGCCGTATCCAAATTTGGAAAGTCATTTGGTTGTAGACTAGAGCGTTTGTTGCGTTAAAGGAGCGTTATTGTGTGTGGGGAAAAATGTATTCATGGGTGGCCTAGGCTCACTTCCAAACGTTCATATACAGGCGAGAGGAGGTGACAGGTGACAGATATCTACAAATGGTATGTGGTATGATCAGTGGTATGTACAATGATGCTCACAATAACGTTCACGGCCGGAAGTCGCGGAAGAAAACAAGGCCTCCACAAGTGCCAAGGTAGGACAGTCCTTCCCACCGTGCACCGAAACGCTCTTCAGCACTCGAAGTCAACTCCTCCTGGAGCACTGCCACAAGGAGACATCTGGCACGCTGCACAAGCGGCAGAATGGGGACATAGCGAAGATTTCGCGTGACAGCGCGGCACCTCGCCGTCCACAGCACTGTGGCTCCGCAGGAGGTCAGAAGCATGCGGATACGGCCATCCGCCGAACGAAGACCGGTCTGAGAGGCACGGTAGTCCACCGGGCACCGGACGCGAGTTGCCCTGCGGAGAACTTGCCAGAACGCTCTGGCAACGCGGCAGTCGTAGAGTACATGGTCGTTAGACTCCGAAAGGCAGCAAAAGGGACACGTGGAAAATGCAACAATACCCCAGCGGCCAAGGCGGTCGCGCGTCGGCAGAACACGCCAAGCAAAATTCCACTGCGTGTCTTGGATTGCGCCGGGGAGCTAGGATGGCACGAATGTCGACCAGCGGATTGCCGCGGCGTGAGCTGCACGGCGGGAAGACTGGGAAGTCCTTGTTGCACGGGACGTGTGTGTAGCAAGTGTCAACGGTGGCGACGATGCAGGGACGATGGCAGGCACGTAGCTGCACACTTGCAGAAAGAAACGGACGACTGCGTCGTGGAACCGACTGGGAGCCTCTGCACTGGGGCCGCTGTTCAAGGGGCTGTCGGGGGCGAGATGACGTCGGAGAGGGCCAAGCCAAGCGTTATTCGTATTGCCAATTGTAGGATGGGACAAGCGGAGCGTTATTACAACTAAGAGTAACGGTTATTCATTCCATGTGGGTCACACACGGACCAAAGAAGTGATAAGCTGCTGTAACGATTTCGTCAGCATGCAGCTTCAACGGTGTGCAGGGGGAAGCTCTCTCTCACAGCGCCCCCTACGTCCAAATAAAGAGAAACGGTGACTTGTCGGAAGGTGTCGGAAAGTGGCCCTAATTCCGAGCCGCTGTCGAGCGCTAGCGACGATGTCGATAGAGGAGTAGCGGTAGAAGGCGATAACGAGCGCCGGGAGCGATACCTGCCACTTTCGGTATTCCCATGTCGCTTTTAATGACAGTACGCTTGGTTTGTGGACTGTCGTTAAGACGTCAACGGGAACGAGACGTCGCACTCTGAGCCAATAATGTAGCAGGAGGAGAATCACGTGGAATGCCTTGTTTTCAAAACGGACGACGACGACAATATTAATAATGGGGGGTTGACGTCGCAAGACAACTGAGATCATGAGCGACGCCACAGCGGTCGGTCTGTGGATTGCTCTTTAACGTTGAGGGTTCTTTAACGTGCGAGGAAAGCTCATCATACGGCACCCCGTCCCTAGCGGAAGACGGCGTGTCTAAGCAACTTGTACCCTGCTACCAAGTTGCTGCCGTCCTCGACAGGGTTCGAACCTGCGATCAGAAGGCGAACACGCTGCCGACTGAGCCACCGAGGCCGGTAAAGTATTGGACTGGAGTGGATTCGATTGCCGGACCTAATGCACAGGAACCGAGCACTGTAGCCACTCTGCAACTTCCGGACATGTGGCTTAAACTTCCTTATGTCTAAGTCACATTGTATAACCAGTGTGACTTCGACAGTGTCACAGTTCGGCCAAAGTCACACTGGTTATACATTATACATTATACACCAACATCCCGTCATACATGTATGACGAACGTGTATAACAAACATCCCTTAAACATGTATGATCATACAGTGCTGGTCACACTGCTTAAACACCGGCAAAACATGTTTTAAAACACATGTGTATAACCAGTGTGACCGTGCCGTTATACAAGCAAGCGCTCTGACTATGTTTGACAACATGTTGTCAAACGCACGACGATGTATTTGGGCACTGCCAAAAAACGGTGATGGACAAGTTGTATAAATGGGCGTATTCGCCACGACAGTTTTCGTTCGCACGAGTCAGTGTCGACGACATCGTGATGCGCGTGAGTTATTTTGCACGAGTAAGTTGTAAGTCAGTGTTCGAGACATTGTGTTGCACGTACATTCAAAATGGCGACCTCTTTGCCTGCGCACATGGAGCATGAAACAATCGAGAATCAGCCAGTGCAGCCCCGTCTTCGTCGTCTTCGTTAATTTTGAATTGCGATGTCCGCGAATTGAAGCTATATAAACTCCTGGGTTGGTTACTGTGACACTGACGTGTGTCATACATCAGTGTTTAAGCCACTCCCACTGTAGCTGTATAACCAGTGTGACCGATGTTTGAACGACACATGTTCGAGGCGATGCATAATCATACAAGCGTTTGAATCAAACGATGTTGTCAAACAAGAATTGTATGACCAGTGTGACCGAGCATTATACATACGCCATACATGTTTGAAGAAATGTTGTCATACATGTTTGGAGCACGTGTATAACCAGTGTGACTCGCCAAATTTTTCGTTCTCAGGCAGCATTGTGCAAGGCCGTACCCTCCTTACGGATTAACTCGTTCTAATAGCAAAATAATGAATATGTTAAAAATGCCATGCGTGCTTATTGTCATATACAGGGTGTCCCAGCTAAATGTGACCATAGTTTTTAAAGAACATTTGTTCAAAAAAACTTTTTTTTTCTTTTATTCGTTGCGCATCTCTAGAGTCGCGTCTTTCCTTCGTCCCCAACACGAGAGGATGAAAGAGCACACTATCGCCTCTTGCGTCCTGGAAAAAGATTAAAAGAAAACCGAAAATGCAGCTCCAGATAAGGACAGCTCCGATGGAGTCACCCGATACATTTGTTTTTGTTTTTTTCGGCAAGTTAAAGCCAATCTTTGACGCATGAGGCGGCACTGTGCTCTTTCACTCTCTCACACTGGGGGTGAACGAAATACGCTTTATGGAAGACGCACAATGAATAAAATAAAGGAAAAAACAAGGTGTTCCTTCACGATTTTTTTCGGACGATCTATCGAACGTATTTTTGTTCTGAAAATGGCTTTGGTATCTGGTGACCGAACAGATACGATGTTCTCATTGGAGCAACTTCGTAGCTTTTATAATTAAAAAGTTAATTCTTTAAAGTTAATTAAGACATTGCCTTACGAGTCAGCCCTCCTAGGGAGTGAACTTCAGCATACGCTATATTGCAATTGATTTGATCTCGGAAAAAGTGATATATTTAAAAAAATATAGTCACATTTAGCTGGGACACCCTGTATACAGGGTACGTGAAGTAAGACTGAATAAATTTGATTAAATCCGCGATTGACTTTCTTTTTCGCAAAAGTCGTTGAATATATATATATTCCGGACGCGACCAATTCAAAGGTGGTGGCGTATATCAACAAATAGCGCAGCCGCTAATTAACGTTTGTGATTAATCATTATAATTAGCGAAAATACGTTGACTGCGTAATTGCGAAGACGTGGAGCATAACCCTGAGGGGCCTACCCCGCAAGAACCGAAATCACTGAGCCTTTTTGCGCTCTAGCAAAAAAAAAAAATGTGCGAACATGCAAAATAATTGAACACTATGCGGGTTTTGCGGTCAATTTCTCCTCTCCCTGGAGCTGTCGCACGCTGTCGAATATCTCTCGGCCATTCTCCGAGGAGCTTCACTAAGTCTAGAGGGCGATGGTCCGGTCTTTCCAAGGCGGCTCTTGGGTCATTACGTTGAACATTGTATCTGGAGCAGTTAATTAATATATGTTCTCCACTACATTACACGTGAGGCAGTTCGACGAGTTTACCTTCCCCATCTTGAACAACAGGGCACGGCTGAGAGGGACGTCTAGTCGGAGGCGGTGCGCCACTGATTCAATGGCCCGCGGCGTGCGACTCGAAAGACAGAAGCATAAATTCGGATCAACTCTGGCTAGCAAGGTGGACTCCGCATCAACCAACAATGTACGTCCGCAGGCGTCGTGACATACATGTTACGACGCATTTTCTTGGCGTCCGATGCCGTGAAGTATACAGAGGTCTTGCTCGTTTTCAGGTGTGTCATTATAGCCAAAGCATCGACAGCTACATTTCCCTGAATGCCTACAAGAGCTGGGATGCATTGCATAACGATGTCATGCCCTCTTGAAACCGCTGAGTGATACTCGCATATGACGTCGTGGGCAATAGGAGCTAGACTGCGGCCTGGCAGGGAGGCATTACTTTCAGAAAAGAGAAAAGAAATAGAGGGAGGAGAGACCCAGGCCCGCACCACACAAGGTATCGCATACCTGGGCCTCATAGAAAAAGAAAAGGCTAAGAAAAGCAAAAGAACCTGAGCGACGGTTAGTGGAGCGAGAAAGATGACGAAACAGGAAACAAAAATGAATAGGTAAAGAGCCGCGAAACCACAACCAGGGGAACGGGGATCAGGCAAAAACAACGGCATTTATACATACATTGAACATAACACAAAGATGACTTACATTTTCTCCCGGATACATCAAGTCCTTCCGAGTAAACAGACATAAAAAAAAAACTTTTAATCACTGCTTCAATATAAGGGCGCATTTTGCCAAACAATTCAACTCTTCCAGTCCGTGGACTCTGACCGCGCTGCACAATCCCTCAAGTTCACCGGCACCGTTCACTTGGGCACTTCACCATTATGCACTGTTCTCCACCGGGCGCGTCGTGGGCCGACTTCACACCTTCAAGCTGACGTCCCTACGGCTCTTCTGGCGAAGGCTTGGCCTCTGGCAGGATGTATCTTGATCCTTCACCGCCATCCGTCCTCTTGGACCCATACCACCTGGGCCAGCTTCACCTCCATGATAACGGTTCCGTCAGCCACGGCCTTGTACCACCCGACCACTCTGCACTGGTCTGCTGTCCCTGCATTCCTGCAGGCTACTGGAGTTGCGTTCTTCCTGAGAAACTGGTCCGCTGCTCCTGGGCCGCCTTCTCCCCCGTCTCGGTAAGGTCCCACCGGGTCTTCTGGTGAGGACATGACTTCTGGCCGCTAACTGTGGTATCTGACCTGGTCTCTGCCCCGGCGAACCTTCCTCTGGGATCGGCACATCCTGGGCCATCCAGACATCGGGCTGATACTGTTAAGGACAGGCGCATGATATGCCAATATCTGTTGGACAAGGGAAGAATGTAGGCCGGCCATAGATCGGCAAGAACTTCCCCATCGGGATCCTGAGAGAAACCGCAGGATATTTATGCGTGCTGCTGCGCGCTCTTTAATATTCAAGACTTCTGCATTCCAGGCTAGATTACGGTCGCATATGAATCCAAGGAAGCGATGGTGAGTAACCCTACGGGGGGGGGGGGGGGACGTCCGTGCAGGCTGAGCTGAAACATCGATAAATGCTTTCGTGTGAAAGGTAAGAAGACGCTCTTGTCCGGCGACACATCCATCCCCCGTTGAGTGAGGAAGTTAACAGTGTTGTCGAGAGCGTCCTGCAATCTTCTCTGGAGTGCCGGCCATTGTCTCCCAGAGCACCACAGGAATATGTCGTCAACATACAAGCTTACGCGCACACCGCGTGGCAACAACGATGGAAGGGCAGCCAGGAGTATGTTGAAAAGCAGTGGACTGAGCACACTTCCTTGGGGGACACCGGCTGTGGGGAGGTGTGGACCTGTCTTCCCGTCTTCTGTGCGCATGAACACACATCTTCCCCGGAGGAAATCAATAATCCAATGAAAGGCTCGACCTTTAATGCCCAGCTCCTTTTTATATAGCTCCTTTTATATGCGCATGGCTGGTGGTGTCGTAAGCTCGTTTTACATCGAGGAACATAGCCACCGTGAGGCGGCCATCCGCGCGTTCCTCTTTTATGGACGACACCAAGTCAAGCACGCTGTCCATAGTACAACGTGAGGCACGGAAGCCGGACATTTGTTGTGGTAGAAGGTGGTTGGTCTCAAGGAACCAATTCATGCGCGCTTGAACAAGACGTTCTATTACTTTGCACAAACAGCTTGTCAAACTGATAGGCCGAAAAGATTCCAAGGCCCGGGGTGTTTTGCCAGGTTTCAGTACAGGGATGACTTGTGAGGCTTTCCAAGGATCCGGAACCAACCCACTGTTCCAGGAGGAGTTGATAAGCTTCAGGAAGACCAGTAAAGACGAAGGGCCCAGGTTTGCGATTGCCTGATAAGAGATGCCATCAGGTCCTGGAGCTGAATGTCCCCGAGATCGAGATATCGCAGCTGTGAGCTTCTCTGTGGTAAAGTTAGCGTTTATGGGTCCATCGGTTGAGGGTATAGAATCTGCGGGAAAGTCAGCAATAGTTGCTTCTGACAGCCGATATGCCTCCGTAGATACGGCTTCTGATGGTCTTGTGAAAAGGCTACAAAAGGCATTTCCAACCGCCAAGGCCTTAAAAGGGCTGAGGGGGGCTTACTGGAGAGCTTAGGCCTTTCACCTCACGCCAGATCCATGCATTAGGCGTTTGAGGAGACCGGCTCCCACAAAACGAGCGCCATCTTCGGCGAGTCAGTCGTTCCTGATGACGCAACGCTCGCGGATAGTGCATTTTCGCTCATTTTTTAAGGGCACAGAAAAGTGCTACTGTTTCGATTCTTGCTGACTAGACTTCTCAAGGTTGTGCTCTCCAAATTTGGAATTGCGCGCTCAACTGGTTTTCAGGCATTATGAAGATTCATTACAAAAAATAATCAACAGCTACACTAAGTACACTGATAAGACACACACCGTCCACCCCTATCGCACTCGTGTACACTGTGCTGCTTGGGCATCTCTTTTCCTTTTGTCTTTGATTCTAGCGCCTATTTGAACGACACCTCCAAGATATGGAGAAGGCCTGTGCCTTGCGTCACACTGGAAGGCCTGCTGTCACTATTGTGAATGTTGCCATGACGTAAATGAAAGAACGAACGAGAAGAAAGCTCGAAGCAGGTCGCAAAGCAGGACAGACCTCCATATAGGTGACGTAAGTGTGCATGCCCAACATTATTTAGCAGGTGTTGGTTTACCAATCACTTTTTTGCGGTTAACGTGACTCCGCTTCCACCTCTAGATGTTCTGAAAATAAGCAGTCTTCCGCTTGTTTGTTTATTTATTTTTATTTCTTTAAGGGAGGGTGTTGGTAACCGACATGCCTTCTTGATGGTGCCGGGAAAAGACTGCAACACGCAAAATTTGGAATTAAGCCTTGTGGTCGAGCACCACGAAACTTTCTACACAAGACACTGGATGGCGCTTCAGCAAGTGTCTCAACCTTGGCCACCGATAAGAGGGGCGTTGCTTCAAAGAAGATAAAAGGCAGGGTGCGACAGGGGAAGGGACCTCTTTTCCGGGAGATGCTTGCCCTGACACGGTGCACGTTGTGGCAGAGAAGGTGAATAAACCATGTTGTTGCATTGAATATCTGTGTGTGCTGCTGGTTCCTTCGTGCACGGAACGGACGGGCTGACGCCCCGAGGTTTCGGGGACGTAAGTTTCCACAACCTTGACATCTTCTCATGATAACTCCAACAACTAACTGAAGCGTATGATACAGAGATCACGGAGTAACAACTAGGCGCAAGTAACAAAGTGGCGTGAGGTTAATAAATTGTTTTTCGTAGCTGATGGAGTATAATTTCCTTTCATCATAATATAGGATAATTATGTGGGGTTTTCCCTCAGACGCTGTCACACATACGCCGGCACATTTCCCTCAGACGTCTCCCCAGGACACACATTTCTCATCGTCGAGGGTATCCCAATTCCCCACAGAGAACAGAAAATCATCATCAGGACAAGCCTTACGAGTGGAAATCACCCCGTTCCATAGGCTACTAGCAGCAGCCCAGAATTCTTCAGCAGCAGCACAGCAAAGAAAAGCTTGGCAAAGGTTATCAGAGCTGATTCATCACATTTTCATTCTGGGCTGGAATTGCTGCTGATAGCCGGGCCAAGGTATATCTAAACAGGTAGCGCAACTCCCATAGGCCCCTGTGTCTTCAGAATGACGCCATCCATTCGTTGAGCGGACTACTACGATTGTAAATAAATGACGTCAGCGATGACGTCAGCACTATGAATATAAGTAGTGCATAATTAGCCATGGCACGTTTACATTCGCGCACTTTGTTTGAGTTGTATACCCTTCCCTCACCCAATCAACAACACCAGACGAGAATACAGAAAAATAAATCACATCAGGTTTAGTTAAACATATCAATTCGAAATATATAGAGTTATCACAGATTTATACGATTCCAGACAGAAGGGCATCGTGATGACCACACAGAAATTAGGAAGCTTCACTTAAAGAGACTCTGACCAGAAACTGTGGGAGCTCTTTCGTACTTGCAGTCGATAAAGCACCCAACAAGGACTCTTCATGCGAAAATTCATGCATTCAAACCCCACGGTTTCTCTAAACTCGAATTTTAAACATTCGACTTCATCCGAGTGCAGCACGCCTAGCGTCAAACCGAGAAAACATACGTTTATATAGAATATGCACCCCGGCCCACCATCAAGATGACGTCATCACGGGGGCCACTCGCAACACCCACAATTGGCTCAAACGCGTCACGTGGTCACGCAATACCTGTCAATTTCCTTCATGAAATGGCATTTCTATGTTAATATGTTTTTGCTACAGAGCCTCAAAAAGAAAAATATACCCTGCATTTATCACCTGCAACGGTTTCTACGATTTTCTTTTCAATCTGTACACGGCGTTCCATATATGCTTCCGTATCCGGTCAGCTGTAATGGATGCCGTATGCCGAGCTTGTGAACTGCGAACTTGTGTGACTCCCGGTTCATCCTCTTTGTTTGGGTCATTGGGTTGGTGTTGGTCGCCATATTATTAACGTTTCACCTATCGTTGCGGTGCACTGTTCTTGATCTGCTGCGAAGCGACGAACTGCAACGGCAGTCACTCGCCTCAGCGAAATTCTGTCTGCTGCATCTCAAAGGAGCATGGGGACCTGATGATACCTTCAACTAAAGAAACCAAGTGTGCTCTCGTGTGGTCCTGACGGAAAAGTAGTTTCAACAAGGTTAGCAGATTTATTTTTCAGTTCCAAGTCTACGTACTGAAAACCGTGCAAGTGCAGTCGATCATTCTCGTAGCTGTTGTGTAACGCGTATGCTTTCTTACGTATCCCACAGAACCCTCCACTTTTTCAACCAAGTTAGGTATCTGTATGAGATCCTTCTGATGGCTTCTTACTAGGCTATGGCGCTCGGAAGCATTGAGATGACGAAGCGTCGTGGTAGCTGCACCCAGTGGCGGTGCCACGGGGGGGGGGGGGGGGTTAGGGGGGGCTCGAGCCCCCCCTACCTGCCACGGACCAACCCACACAAATCGTGCAAATCCGAGAACATAATATATGGGGGGGGGGACCAGTGTGACGATCGCGAAAGTTCTTGCAGTTCATGGCGTCTATCTAAGAAGCACTCTTGAATGGTTTTCAAAGTATGAGCTTTTCAAAATACTTCCAATCTCGTGACACCACCTCATTGGTCATGACAGCCTATACATGTAATCGTACTGTGAACGTCTAAATCAACTATTTTCGTTCCTTTTTTAATCCTCAGTTTGCAGTGTGCACAAGTATGTGCGTGTTGTCGACACAGGATCGGGGGGGTTTGTATCGAGCCCCCCCTACCTTGGGGGTCTGGCTACGCCACTGGCTGCACCTCCGCTTTCGAAAGATGAAACAGTCATTCCACACTGTGCTTACTGGCTTTGTATAGAGTCTGGCAAATCCGACAGACTTGGACTACCTTTTTCAAGAAAGTTTGAAATGTAAGTATGTGTATATTGGTTTCACATATCCACTACATATTGAGCGTGTGTATGATTGTCTGATATTTAACAAGTCACAGTTTTACCATGGTTTTGGCCCGAGTTGCTTATGCGCCATTAAATTGAATCATCATCATCTTCAACCGCCATTATTGAATTGAAGTGCCAGGTGGATATAATGATATGGCGAGATATAGTTTTTGCTGTCATCCTGGAATTGCTCATTTCAGAAGAATAGTCACCGTGAAGTTTGTTTTCGTTTTCGGAAACATTAAGAGGACTAAAACCAAACTCTTTTCTTTCAGAGCATCCCTTATGCACCTGCATTTCAATTCCAATCTGTATTACAAGAATGACAGACCACTCAACAGAGATGAATATCTGAAAGTGAAAGAGCTGGAACGAAGATACGTTAATCTGTGTGAAAGGTGCTTAGTATGTGTGTGAGTCAAGGACATAGGTCTCATGCTAATTCCTGTCTTCAGAAGAGGTGACAACTATGCTCCTTCTATCTACTAACCAGCTCCACATTTTAGGGTTCCCTGTAAACTAGTGGAGAATATCATGTACTACCACATTGTCAACCAAGTTGAGCCTGTCAATTTCTTTTTTTTTTTTTTAAATTCCAGCATGGCTTTAGAAAAGGGTATACAGGCAAAACGAACGTAGTGGAATTCGTTCACAGCATTTTGAACTGTCTTGATTTCTGGGTGCACGTAGATGTAGTATTTTTTTTATTTTGTAAGGGCTTTTGACACTGTGCTCTATGCTGGCGTGTTGGCCAAAGTAGCCTAATTAAAATTTGATCCGGCTACCTGGATATGCAGTTTCTCAACTAACCGTAACCGTGGCGACAACTCGTGAGGAGAACCTATCATATCGCCACCATGCAGCATTTGTTATGTTACAATCGCTTCACATTTTAATCTAGTCAAAAGCAAGGCCTTTTGGTGATCGGTCTTGTATGGTTACATGCCCCTCCGTTATGCAACCCCACACTGGGTTCTTCAACCTGTGAGAGATAAATAAATATATTGCCAAGTACATGGTGGTGGTGGTGATGGTGAAAGGGCTTGCCGTTGTGCCACGTACATTGTTTACAAGGCTCGTTATTCCATTTAGCCACACTACCACAAGCAATTGTTAGAGTAGTGGTGCAGGGAACATGGCACAGCGTATGCACGAGGTAGCTCCATTTCAGAAGCCTGAAAACACTCAAAGCAATTAGTGTGCTAGCATCGGATATAGTGTACAGCATTACATATTTGCTTTTGCTAGGGCAACAAAGAAGGGTGGATAGAAAGGCAGTTACAACCTGTTTCCACAAAAGACACTCAGACTCATTAGCAATTTCCTCCAAGAGAGCCAAGGCTTTTTCTAGATTACTAGAACATGGGTACATGATTATAAAGAACAAGAATTCATCTACCAGAGGTTAGTGTTTCTCACACCCTGCTTTCCATCAACACTATTAAAAGATGTAATGTAATGTGTGATTTTATTTCCACAAGAAAAATTGTGGCGGAAGCTGTGAAAAAAAGCCACTATTGTGACTTGAGGGACTCACAGCTCCCAGCGACATAAAAATTGGCAATGGTGATACACTGCTAAACACAGGAACTAGAAATAAAGTCAGTACTACACCACACAAAAGTACACAAGATGTGTCCCCCAAACCTGCACAAAATACCTGGAGAGTCTTTACTGGACACTGTTGCTGTCCTTCTCACCAGGTGCTCTTTATGAACCTGATTCACAGTTCTGGACGCACTGCCTGAGCTAACTTCAGCATGCTTTCCAAACACGAATGGTAACTGCTATGAGGAGTGTTGTACTTACTGAAAGCAACATGAAATACTGTACCTTGACAGGTAATGTTGATATCCTTCTTAAGACCGTAGAGAGATGTTCCTTGCTCCCTTTATTCCAAATCGTACTATCAGACGCAAGCCCACTTGCCGCCAAGCCAATGAGTTTGTGAGGCAAACTCATTGGCTTGGTGGCAAGTGGGCTCACAGTCAGTGCAATCAAGGGAATCTATCACTGAGGCTCAGAAAAGCTGTTTTCCATCGGGATCGGGACTGAGTCGTGAATAGCCCCGTGAAAGCACCAGGGTTTCTTCGAATTTTAGATGTACCAGCTTTTGTTTTCCTCCCTCTCCTTCTTTTTATGTAGTAGCTGATTACTTTAGCCTTGTACTGCTTTGGAGATTAAAGATGTGGAGATGATGTAAGAGGTGGAACTAGGCTTTAGGCAAAATGAGGAAAGGTGTGACTATGTACAAATCCTCTGAGAATGTTTATGTATCATTCACACAAAGAGAGGATAGGTGTTACATCTTTTTCCAGTTTTGATATTTATTTATTTATGAATATATCTCAAAGGCCCTCGCAGGCAGGGGGGACATCAACATGGGTCACTTAACAAATACAGAAGTTACAAGGAACATACATATTTGGAAGACAGACTCTGTTTTTCGTTTGTTCATCAGTGTCACGAAAGGAGTGCTCATCTATCGTTCCGCAAGACTCAGTAAAAAGGACTAGTGTTGTGTTTCAACACAACCTATTGAACTGATGAACCATGCATCATCCTGAGAGCTATAAATCATCCTAAACACAGATGCTGAATTATTTTAAATGCGATAGACGAGCTGTGCGAAGAGGTACCTCCAGTTAGGATCTTGGGTACTTGAAGCCTGTGGCATTTTCCGTGGGAAAGGCTTGCCAGACCCTCTTCACTGCACAGGCTGGGATGACCATGCTCTTGTTTTTCCCAAGCTTGTGCCATACTCACCTTGCAAACTGGCGATACGCAGTGTATCTGCATGGTCTACACAGATGTACATAAAATATATTTTAGGCAAATAGGTACCCGGTTACAGTACAGTGTGTGTGCAGTGTCATTTCTACATGTACCTGAGAGCAACTGCAGTTTACCTGCCCACACCTTGTACATTACTACACATGCTGTGTTCTTTTAGAACCCAAAATTGTTTTACTTTTCACTGAATCGACAATCAAGAACACTCAATATCGCTAAAAACCTACGCTAAAACCTTATGCACAGGGCAATACATAAAATAAATAATATACATAAATTTTTGTGTTACACCAAAATAGAAAAAATGATACTGATAAAAGTGCGTTGAATCGTCGGTGACTGGCTCGCTCTGGGAGGAGCGGTGCACAGCCCCCCATCATCATCACGTATTGTGTTGGTGTTGACTCGGGCTTCACGGGGCATAAACAGTGTGGAGTTGGTAGGTATGGTACACCTTCCCAAAAGTGGATTTTCGGTCAGGAACCTCCTCGTCATTTAGCACCGGGCGAGCACGCCTGAGTGAAGGAATTCCTATGGCGGGCCTAGGCTCAGCTACGCCCAAAAACACACGCCTGCGTCGATCAGTACTCAAAAGACCACGGGTCGCTGGTTACTATACCCTGGGGGGTCACAATTAAATTGATCGTTAATAAATCGTGGGAGATGTTATGAATTCTGTTACTAAACATGTCGCCTATCGGTCTGTTTTAATGCTGACGTTACGGGGCTTTGTAAAAATTTTCCTCGGCACATGTTGCCGTGATTGTCCGTGGTAGTAGGGAAGGCTTGCCTTCCCGAAATCACGAAATGATAGATTTGATATATTTATTGTTCGTGTTTACTTTGTTTTGACATGAATGCGTGTACCTATATGCGTTCAATATGATTGGGAAGACCAAGAATTTCACAACATGATTTGGCAAGCTTGAAACGGCTCGTGCTTGAAGACTCAGCTAGCGGTCCACGGGAAAGGTGCCGTCCAATCGACAGAATAACGTTAACTACGTTCGAAGAACTGCGCACCCAATGTTCCCTCGGTGCGGTGAGGGGAAGTGATTGGAACGGAACGGCTACTCCTGTCGCTCTGGAGAGAGGACGCCGCTAGAGCGTGTGCAGAGTTTAGACAAGGTCACATCAATTCACGTAGAATGCGAAACGGCGCTTCGCTCAATTTCAAATCCATGCATCTTGCGAGGGAGCTTGACGAAATCCATGCGCAAATCCGCTGAAAAGGGGGCGATTCAATCCAAATCCAAATCATTCGTGGAAAATGGGATTGAATCCAAATCCAAATCATACCTGGAATATGCGATTGAATCCAAATCCAAATCATTAGTGGAAAATGCGATTCAATCCAAATCCAAATCCTGCCCATATTTTTTCGCTCAAATCAAATCGCAAATCAAATCCTCCTGCCCTCCGGTGGATTTAAATCCGGATTTAAATCAAATCCGTGGATTCAAATCCGCAACACTGTTCGGCATTATGACACACCAGCCACACCGGCGCCATGATCAGCAAGTGCGCATTAGATATCAGAACACGAAATTTCAGAGAACGTTTAAATGTTCGATCACAGTGTGCGTTAAAAAGCACATCGCTTACCTGAAGACACGACTCATGCTGTTTGCTTCATCTGCGACCGATGTTCGTAGAGCTCTAACTTCGTCTCGCATTCGCAGCATCGGCGACGTTTCGAAAGCCTACCGAGTTGTTCAGCACGCATAATTTTCTTCTCGATCACAGAAAGGTCAGAAAGAAGTTCCGGGCTCGAAGTCTCCGCATTTCTTCCTTCGACGTCCATATTGAAGATCGCTTTCCGGACGGATGCCGGCGCTCTCACAAACTCACTAACAACAGAACTTCCGGTCCGGGCGCCCAATGAAACGTGGACCTCATGCTTTCGTCACGCACACGGAAATTGGCGGATGTCCACTACAAAGAGGCTAGATTTCGGCCCCGATTGCGCGAGTTGAGGAGGAAAAGCGAAGCCGGTTTTCAGCTCCCCGTTTGGCAAACTTTACCGCCGCGCACAGCCAAAATATTTCGCGTGTGGCTTGTAGGCATATTTTACCTTTGTAATAGATGCAAACGAAAGATTTGTCGAACTTCTGGTCAGAGTCCCTTTAAGTTCCATTTCTCTCCTAGAGCTACAGGTACACCCAGTGATTAGACGTTTACATTTATTCAGTGTGTGGCTATTATAGGTAAATTGCAACGAAACACGGCATCGTTGGTGCACAGCTGATTCCTGCTAACACCGTGCCAACACTCACGCTATCATATGGCCGCTCGTCACATGACGAAATTTTTTTTCGCGGGGCCAGCAGCAGGGGATGCATTGTATTTATCTGTTCACACAAGTGGTTCTTGGTCTACAGCTCCGAGATGCGAACGTCGTTTCCTGTTTAACCCCAAAAAGTGTACCAACTCAGTATTACAATGCACGGACACACGGCACGAATACAGAGACGCACGGATAAACACGCCCACTGTGACACATGCGCAAAAGGGAGCAGGACACGGCAATGTACTAGGGTGGTGGCTGATTTCGTATATGTGCACGAGCGGGGCAACCGATTTTTTTCTACATTGAAATTTTGAATACCCTTTTAGTACACACGCCCATGTAGAAGCCACGCCCATGTTGTAAATTTTTTATCTGTTTACGACCGTACCGCTACTGTCAACACACAGGCTGCGTTCCAATACCCCGGTTAGTCGACTGCCTATAGCGGTCTAACCGGAAGTGCCGCCATGTTAAGTCTCGTTCCAAATCACGCCAAGTCCGCTATTCAGTCGGCTACCGCCTAGTGCGCATCGATGCAGTCTAGTTATACGCCTGACCATTTGACAGCCGGGACGCCTGACAGCGGGAAACGCTAGTACCTTCTGCGCTTGCGCCGTACGCATTTCTTGCGTGAGCAACGAGACGGCGTCACAGGCGCCTCGGCTAGGCAAGCCTGTTCCAATAGTGACAAGCAAGGGGGCCTACTCAGCTGCCTTGTCAGGCGGCTTCGCGGGTGCGAGGCATTGGAACGCAGCCCTAGGATCGCTCATGCCTCTTGCTGGTGGCCTTGCCGATGGGTCTGATTTGGTATTTTCGCTTGTTTTCGCTACCAGTGCCGGGCTCCGCGCGCGATATCTGATGTACAAGTTCCCTTTCTCGTCTGCCCACGCCTTCCTTCCTCCTCGCATCATACTTTTCTTTGAAGTTGGCTTTCTTACACGTTCTTCTGCTATCAGGCAGAACCTGCATCAGAGGAGTTGTCCCTGAATTCTGGTCATGCCGAGTAAATTATCGCCTTTTACGTAAAGCGGCTGGCCGTGTTTTGTGACAACCATCCCCCGCGGAAACAAAACAAAAACACATGTATCGGGCGACGCTATCAGAACTGCCCTTATCTTGTGCTGCATTTTCTGTTAATCTTTTTCCAGGACGCAAGAGGTGACAGTGTGCTCTTTCACCCTCTCATATTGGGGGTGAAGGAAAGACGGGTCTCCGAAGATGCGCAATGAACAAAATAAAGAAAAAATGGGGTTCCTTCACATTTTTTTTTTTTTCCGGACGGTCTACCGAACGGATTTTTGTTCTGAAAACAGCTACGATATCAGGTCACCGAAAGGAACCGATGTTCTTATTGGGACAACGTCGTAGCTTTTATAATTAAAAAGATAATTAACAATTTTTATGTAATTAGTGATTTGACGGTCGAGCAACATATGGCCAAGAACGTCCGCCGGCCCAGAGATGATAGAAGGGAAAACAGCATGTCTATAGCCCTTATAGTTTTTTTAATGAAAAATCTGTACCGCCTAAAAACAGACACCCTGTACATATGATATCTTGTACTCGTACTCGAGACGTGGTTTCTTAACGGTCCTGTCGCAGTTGCATTTCATGTCCCAGCTTTCGTACCACTCTTTGCTAGAATGGTTTCCAACGTCTGCTAGTGACGCACATGTTGTTTAAAATGGTTAAAATAGGAATAGGATATGCCATCATTTGACGTATGAGGGTAAGTCAGAAAGTGTGTAAGTCGGGGTATGGTAGGACATTCAGTCGGAGCACCGTCCTGTCTTATATGTATCCTCACTCCTGCTCTCGACACACTGCAGTCGAGGGCATATCCGAGGGAATGTGATGTGTTAGAACCAGAACTCTACAATCGCTTATGTAGAGCTGGACGATCTTCAGATGTTGAAGATGTCGACGAGTGAAAGACAACAACGCAGTCTCCACATATGATATATCTATGCATGTGCATGCGGGCGGGAGATGTATTTACGACATCGATAGAGAGCGTTCTGTAACACTGGGCCACTGTCTTCTGGATGACCATACTGGTATGTCATCAGCGCACAAGCTTATGCACACGCCCCGTGGAAGGAGGACTGGTAAAGCAGCCATGCATGACCATGCTGGAGAGGAGTGAGCTGTAAGAACTACCCTGTGGGATATCTACTGTTGTACGATAATTGTATGGTATAGGTGCTCCATCTCAGATCTGCATGTGCACCGACTATCACATAACTTGTCAGCTATCCACCTTACAGCTCTTCCCGTAACGTCCGCTGAAAACAACCCATATACCTGGCTGTGGCTTATTGTGCCATACGCTTGCTTGACGTCTAAAGTCTGCTAGCCTGTCCTACATGGGTTACGACATTTAACACAAAGTCCATTTTGAAGCCCGCACTTCTAAAGCCCACCAGTGCTGGATGTAGTAGGTTTCGAGACACCTGATACCAATCAATCTGGCTACTGGCCTTATCTGATGAGGACGCACGCATAGGCATCGCAACCTTAGAAGTAACTTCTGTTTTCTGCCAATATTAACAGCTTGCCTGCTGCTTTACAGGACCTTTAATGAATCACACTGGCCGTATTTTATTATATATATATATATATATATATATATATTGTATTTTATACAATTGGGGGACTAGTATATTCCATTATATTTATCACGATGACGGGGTAGCATAACTGGTGCATTGTTAACCTAATGGACGATACGATGCGACACTCTAATGGCCACCTTTTGCCCCCATACGGGGGGTAGGCTTAGAGGATGTTTGATTAAATGCAAATGCCACAGATTTGAAAAAAAAAAATATATATATATATTAAGGTGATGGTATTCTATGTTTTGAGTCAAATGCTAAAAATTGTGCTTCTGCAAAGCAGTTGCTAAAGAGTTTCCAAATAAAATCTACACATATTTCCAAATTTTCCAAAATTTCCATCCGGAATCCATGGGCAACAGTAGTTACACCCAGTTACCTTCAACTCATTACTTCACAACTGTGTGGTAGTTGTCCTGCGTAAGTCAGGGCCGACACCATGGGGCAGTTCCGTCCCCAAGGGCTAGTACGTAACCGAGTCCAGGACAAATTGTCCTGTGCGAACCGTTAGCCGGCTAGCTTGCCGTTTCCAGAGGGCGCCACGTGGAGGCCGGTTCGCTTGTGACTCAGTTGGACGAGGTCATGCAACTGAGTCACGCCCTCCAACCCCCCCCCCCCAACAAAAAGGAAAAACAAAACGAGATAATAAACGAAAGAGAAACGAAAAAGAAAAAAAACGGAAAAAGAAAGAAAAACGAAAACAAAAATAAAAGAAAACAAGAAACAAAAAACGAAAAGAAAAAGAAAAACAAACAAAAACAAGAAAAACGAAAGCTATGTACAAACTGGGCACGTCACCACCTCACTCAACACTGACAGTCGTAGAGCTTTCTTCTAACCAACCCGTGGGCGTGTTAGCCGATGCTGAGTGGTCCACTGTCAATTGTGGCATCATGTCTTCCTCCCTCTCACTCTTCCAGAACATGCCCCGGATGTCCTCGTTTGATATTGCAAATAGGAAGAATGAGAGGAGGCCGCAGAGCGTGTAGACGGCCATGAGGAAATTGTTGTTCTCGAAGATAACAAGACAAAAGAAAAAGGCTGTGGCCGCCAGGCTAAAACAGCGGAAAACGGTCAAAGCGATGCTGAGGAACTTCATGCCTGAAAAAAACAAAAATACGGTTTTGTCAAAAACAAATTTCTATTTTCATTTCGAGAGAAAACGGTAATTGGGAGGAAAATGCAGAAAGGACAAATCAGTACGTTAACGACAAGAAGACAGATAGCTAGGCATAGTCATCTGGTATTTAGTTCCCGCATAGATGTGGTAAGATACAGTAAGACGTTATTGGAGGTCAAAGATGCGAGAGAGCTGCAATGAAGATGTACTTACCTGACGACCAACAGCAAACACAAGGACCAACGAGGTGATGACGTAACGAGGTAACGAGACAACAACGAGGACCAACAGGGACAGACAACAGCCTGCATTGCGAGCAATTTGTATCATCCTTCTCATCGTCTATGGTGATTCCTTAGTTGATTATTCCGACGTCCGTCATCGTCGTACTTCTTCACCAAGGTGATAGCGCCTCTATGGCATGGAGACATGTCTACATGGTAAGCCATGTCTACAGCTCGACAAGTAAGTCGAGATTGGCTATAGCTCCATCGAATTAAAAATTAATTCGGCAACCTCTTCCTGTAACTCGAATTACATATTTTAGATGCATAAATTGCTCTCGTCCAGGAGGCGCTGAAAAATCACTGGCAGTCACCGGCGCCCCTTGCGGGACAAAATGGAATGACCGCTTAGTAATTGCGGGCGTATTAGCCGCGGCTTATGCGCGATTTTTTTTTCACGGGCATGCTTTGCGGCTTATCAACCGGTACGGTTTATCTGATGACTATTTTTTCCTGGTATTTTCCCTATACGCCGGTTTGAACGAAAGGGCTGACAATGTCTCTGGAAGAGCACCGCACTGCCAATGCACGAACAATGCATAACAGGGGCGCGTCCATACTCAAGTAGACTGACCGTTCTGGTGCCTTCTTTCAAGCAGCTTTAACGAAAATGGTGACAGTGATTCACGTCTTCTGGAAGACCACTGACCCATCAATCCATGAAAAACGCCGAACAAGAGCACAATCCGATCTTGGTAGACTTCTAGAGCTGACCCCGGAGTATGGACCACAGGGTTATAAGGTCTTCTCTATGGTCTTTTTTGTCGCCCAAATCAGTCGTCTCTATTGCCCGCGGCTTATCCGCCAGAAAATTTTCAAAATGTTCCTAAAAATGCGTCCTGCGGCTCATCTGCGGTGCGGCCTATACGAGTGAAATTACGGTAGTTCACAGCCTCCGATACGGGATCCGGACATTTCGGTGCACGGACATTTTGGTGCAAAAACGTTGCTGAGAAGTTCAGGAGAAAAAAAAAAAGAAAAACGATCCTGGGAATGGCTGTCACAATGAAACACATAAGGCAAGAGGGCTGTGGGCACCGTGAGTAGTGTTGTCAAGAAATTTGGTTTACATAGAGAAGACGTGCTTTGCGTATTTTTTTTAACGATATTATAGATTTTGAGATCTCATCTCCATGTGTTCGTGGTCTGTCGTGGCGTTAGAACTATGGGGGCATTTTTCTTTAATATTTTGCGCGGATATTCATTCTTTATTTCTTTTTCAAGAGTAGACGAAGAATTGCTGTCTAATTTTGCAGTGAGTATTATCTCGGAGGGGCCATCTTCAAGGTACGGTTATCATGCAATTTGAATTCCATTTGTTGACCTCGTGCCTGCCGGTTACATCTTTGGTGGAAGCAATTGATTCGACTTTATTCCCCTTGTATTCCTACATATTTTTTTTCTTCTCGGTGATGGCCGCATATTTCCAAGGCGTAAACGACCACATAATATTACCGTGGTGCCCCTCCAAAAGCTGTTAGACTCACAAATCATAAGCTGGTCGTCTTTCCAACGGTAAAACCTGAGCTTTTAGGAGTTATGCACATTCCCACCAGCAGTGGTGTAGAATATGGCCTCTGGCGATGAACCTCCCCACTCTCCTTCTGAAAATAAAGTTGTCGTTGTGGTTTACGAGTTATGCACTAATACTTCATAGGCACGAGGGGTATTTTTTTTCAAGGTCCACACAGCACGGAACCTAGAGCAAATTAAAAATGCGGCAATTCGCGAGAGATTTCAATGCCTTTATGCTACTGTTCAACATAATCGCCATTCTGGTTGAACCATTTGTCGTAGCGTGGCACCAAACTTCCAGCACAAAAGGCCGCCGCCAGTCCACTAAGCCATCAACAAATTAGGGCAGATGACGATATCAGAGATCGTGGTTGTCAGTGAGCGCGCAGTACAGCGAAGTTCATTTCTAAGAGTGCAGGGCTATACGGGGACTTACAACTTAGCCTCTGATATACCAGAGCTAGACGGCATCTACGTAGCACCCTAGAGACCATGGACACGTCTTGTGGTTCCCCAACGCACCTTCTGTACATTGAGTTTGCGACCGAACGAATATTTTGATCCCCCCTTCATATAGTATCTTATGGGGGTTACTTTTACGAAACAACGCAGAGCAGAAATAAGGCGATGTCAGTGACACCTTCCACTCGAAGTTTCTGCCTGGGGCTTCCCTTCTTGAGTGGACCGCTTTCGCTTCAAAAGTAGCTGTATACAGGGTGTCTTTTTTTAGGCGATACAGATTTTTTATTAAAAAACTATAAGGGCTATAGACGTGCTGTTTTCACTTCTATCATCTGTGGGCCGGCGGACGTTCTTGGCCGGATGTTGCTCGACCGTCAAATGACTAATTACCTAAAAATCATTAATTAGCTTTTTAGTTATGAAAGATACGAAGTTGTCCCAATAAGAACAAGTGTTCCTTTCGGTGACCTGATATCGTACCGTTTTCAAAACAAAAATCCGTTCAGTAGATCGTCCGCAAAAAATTCGTGAAGGAACACCGTTTTTTCTTTATTTTGTTCTTCCTGCTCAAGCTGGTAGAACGACAGCACTTCTATCATTTCGGGACAATCCAGGCGCGCCTTCTCCTCCGGAGGTACAAAGGGTCCCTTTCCCTTGCTCCTCACTCACGTTTGCATTAAGGGAAAAAAGGGTAGAACTTACTACCCAAGCTGGTAGAACGACAGCAGTTCTACCATTTCGGGACAATACAGGCGCGCTTTCTCCTCCGGATGTACAAACTGTCCCTTTCCCTTGCTCCTCACTCACGTTTGCATTAAGGGAAAAAAGAGTAGAACTTACTACCCAAGCTGGTAGAACGACAGCACTTCTACCATTTCGGGACAATACAGGCGCGCTTTCTCCTCCGGATGTACAAACTGTCCCTTTCCCTTGCTCCTCACTCACGTTTGCATTAAGGGAAAAAAGGGTAGAACTTACTACCCAAGCTGGTAGAACGACAGCAGTTCTACCATTTCGGGACAATACAGGCGCGCTTTCTCCTCCGGATGTACAAACTGTCCCTTTCCCTTGCTCCTCACTCACGTTTGCATTAAGGGAAAAAAGGGGTAGAACTTACTACCCAAGCTGGTAGAACGACAGCACTTCTACCATTTCGGGACAATCCAGGCGCGCCTTCTCCTCCGGATGTACAAACTGTCCCTTTCCCTTGCTCCTCACTCACGTTTGCATCAAGGGAAAAAAAGGGTAGAACTTACTACCCAACCTGGTAGAACGACAGCACTTCTACCATTTCGGGACAATACAGGCGCGCCTTCTCCTCCGGATGTACAAACTGTCCCTTTCCCTTGCTCCTCACTTACGTTTGCATTAAGGGAAAAAAAGGGGTAGAACTTACTACCCAAGCTGGTAGAACGACAGCACTTCTACCATTTCGGGACAATCCAGGCGCGCCTTCTCCTCCGGAAGTACAAACTGTCCCTTTCCCTTGCTCCTCACTCACGTTTGCATTAAGGGAAAAAAAGGGGTAGAACTTACTACCCAAGCTGGTAGAACGACAGCACTTCTACCATTTCGGGACAATCCAGGCGCGCCTTCTCCTCCGGAAGTACAAACTGTCCCTTTCCCTTGCTCCTCACTCACGTTTGCATTGAGGGAAAAAAAGGGGTAGAACTTACTACCCAAGCTGGTAGAACGACAGCACTTCTACCATTTCGGGACAATACAGGCGCGCTTTCTCCTCCGGATGTACAAACTGTCCCTTTCCCTTGCTCCTCACTCACGTTTGCATTAAGGGAAAAAAGGGTAGAACTTACTACCCAAGCTGGTAGAACGACAGCACTTCTACAATTTCGGGACAATACAGGCGCGCCTTCTCCTCCGGATGTACAAACTGTCCCTTTCCCTTGCTCCTCACTCACGTTTGCATTAAGGGAAAAAAGGGTAGAACTTACTACCCAAGCTGGTAGAACGACAGCACTTCTACAATTTCGGGACAATACAGGCGCGCCTTCTCCTCCGGATATACAAACTGTCCCTTTCCCTTGCTCCTCACTCACGTTTGCATTAAGGGAAAAAAAGGGGTAGAACTTACTACCCAAGCTGGTAGAACGACAGCACTTCTACCATTTCGGGACAATACAGGCGCGCTTTCTCCTCCGGATGTACAAACTGTCCCTTTCCCTTGCTCCTCACTCACGTTTGCATTAAGGGAAAAAAGGGTAGAACTTACTACCCAAGCTGGTAGAACGACAGCACTTCTACAATTTCGGGACAATACAGGCGCGCCTTCTCCTCCGGATGTACAAACTGTCCCTTTCCCTTGCTCCTCACTCACGTTTGCATTAAGGGAAAAAAAGGGTAGAACTTACTACCCAAGCTGGTAGAACGACAGCACTTCTACAATTTCGGGACAATACAGGCGCGCCTTCTCCTCCGGATGTACAAACTGTCCCTTTCCCTTGCTCCTCACTCACGTTTGCATTAAGGGAAAAAAAGGGTAGAACTTACTACCCAAGCTGGTAGAACGACAGCACTTCTACAATTTCGGGACAATACAGGCGCGCCTTCTCCTCCGGATGTACAAACTGTCCCTTTCCCTTGCTCCTCACTCACGTTTGCATTAAGGGAAAAAAAGGGTAGAACTTACTACCCAAGCTGGTAGAACGACAGCACTTCTACAATTTCGGGACAATACAGGCGCGCCTTCTCCTCCGGATATACAAACTGTCCCTTTCCCTTGCTCCTCACTCACGTTTGCATTAAGGGAAAAAAAGGGGTAGAACTTACTACCCAAGCTGGTAGAACGACAGCACTTCTACCATTTCGGGACAATACAGGCGCGCCTTCTCCTCCGGATGTACAAACTGTCCCTTTCCCTTGCTCCTCACTCACGTTTGCATTAAGGGAAAAAAGGGTAGAACTTACTACCCAAGCTGGTAGAACGACAGCACTTCTACAATTTCGGGACAATACAGGCGCGCCTTCTCCTCCGGATGTACAAACTGTCCCTTTCCCTTGCTCCTCACTCACGTTTGCATTAAGGGAAAAAAAGGGTAGAACTTACTACCCAAGCTGGTAGAACGACAGCACTTCTACAATTTCGGGACAATACAGGCGCGCCTTCTCCTCCGGATGTACAAACTGTCCCTTTCCCTTGCTCCTCACTCACGTTTGCATTAAGGGAAAAAAGGGTAGAACTTACTACCCAAGCTGGTAGAACGACAGCACTTCTACAATTTCGGGACAATACAGGCGCGCCTTCTCCTCCGGATGTACAAACTGTCCCTTTCCCTTGCTCCTCACTCACGTTTGCATTAAGGGAAAAAAGGGTAGAACTTACTACCCAAGCTGGTAGAACGACAGCAGTTCTACCATTTCGGGACAATACAGGCGCGCTTTCTCCTCCGGATGTACAAACTGTCCCTTTCCCTTGCTCCTCACTCACGTTTGCATTAAGGGAAAAAAAGGGGTAGAACTTACTACCCAAGCTGGTAGAACGACAGCACTTCTACCATTTCGGGACAATCCAGGCGCGCCTTCTCCTCCGGATGTACAAACTGTCCCTTTCCCTTGCTCCTCACTCACGTTTGCATCAAGGGAAAAAAAGGGTAGAACTTACTACCCAACCTGGTAGAACGACAGCACTTCTACCATTTCGGGACAATACAGGCGCGCCTTCTCCTCCGGATGTACAAACTGTCCCTTTCCCTTGCTCCTCACTCACGTTTGCATTAAGGGAAAAAAAGGGGTAGAACTTACTACCCAAGCTGGTAGAACGACAGCACTTCTACCATTTCGGGACAATCCAGGCGCGCCTTCTCCTCCGGAAGTACAAACTGTCCCTTTCCCTTGCTCCTCACTCACGTTTGCATTAAGGGAAAAAAAGGGGTAGAACTTACTACCCAAGCTGGTAGAACGACAGCACTTCTACCATTTCGGGACAATCCAGGCGCGCCTTCTCCTCCGGAAGTACAAACTGTCCCTTTCCCTTGCTCCTCACTCACGTTTGCATTGAGGGAAAAAAAGGGGTAGAACTTACTACCCAAGCTGGTAGAATGACAGCACTTCTACCATTTCGGGACAATACAGGCGCGCTTTCTCCTCCGGATGTACAAACTGTCCCTTTCGCTTGCTCCTCACTCACGTTTGCATTAAGGGAAAAAAGGGTAGAACTTACTACCCAAGCTGGTAGAACAACAGCACTTCTACAATTTCGGGACAATACAGGCGCGCCTTCTCCTCCGGATGTACAAACTGTCCCTTTCCCTTGCTCCTCACTCACGTTTGCATTAAGGGAAAAAAGGGTAGAACTTACTACCCAAGCTGGTAGAACGACAGCAGTTCTACCATTTCGGGACAGTACAGGCGCGCTTTCTCCTCCGGATGTACAAACTGTCCCTTTCCCTTGCTCCTCACTCACGTTTGCATTAAGGGAAAAAAAAAGGGTAGAACTTACTACCCAAGCTGGTAGAACGACAGCACTTCTACCATTTCGGGACAATCCAGGCGCGCCTTCTCCTCCGGATGTACAAACTGTCCCTTTCCCTTGCTCCTCACTCACGTTTGCATTAAGGGAAAAAAAGGGTAGAACTTACTACCCAACCTGGTAGAACGACAGCACTTCTACCATTTCGGGACAATACAGGCGCGCCTTCTCCTCCGGATGTACAAACTGTCCCTTTCCCTTTCCCTTGCTCCTCACTCACGTTTGCATTAAGGGAAAAAAAGGGGTAGAACTTACTACCCAAGCTGGTAGAACGACAGCACTTCTACCATTTCGGGACAATACAGGCGCGCTTTCTCCTCCGGATGTACAAACTGTCCCTTTCCCTTGCTCCTCACTCACGTTTGCATTAAGGGAAAAAAAAGGGGTAGAACTTACTACCCAAGCTGGTAGAACGACAGCACTTCTACCATTTCGGGACAATCCAGGCGCGCCTTCTCCTCCGGAAGTACAAACTGTCCCTTTCCCTTGCTCCTCACTCACGTTTGCATTAAGGGAAAAAAGGGTAGAACTTACTACCCAAGCTGGTAGAACGACAGCACTTCTACAATTTCGGGACAATACAGGCGCGCCTTCTCCTCCGGATGTACAAACTGTCCCTTTCCCTTGCTCCTCACTCACGTTTGCATTAAGGGAAAAAAGGGTAGAACTTACTACCCAAGCTGGTAGAACGACAGCACTTCTACAATTTCGGGACAATACAGGCGCGCCTTCTCCTCCGGATGTACAAACTGTCCCTTTCCCTTGCTCCTCACTCACGTTTGCATTAAGGGAAAAAAGGGGTAGAACTTACTACCCAAGCTGGTAGAACGACAGCACTTCTACCATTTCGGGACAATCCAGGCGCGCCTTCTCCTCCGGATGTACAAACTGTCCCTTTCCCTTGCTCCTCACTCACGTTTGCATCAAGGGAAAAAATGGGTAGAACTTACTACCCAACCTGGTAGAACGACAGCACTTCTACCATTTCGGGACAATACAGGCGCGCCTTCTCCTCCGGATGTACAAACTGTCCCTTTCCCTTGCTCCTCACTCACGTTTGCATTAAGGGAAAAAAAGGGGTAGAACTTACTACCCAAGCTGGTAGAACGACAGCACTTCTACCATTTCGGGACAATCCAGGCGCGCCTTCTCCTCCGGAAGTACAAACTGTCCCTTTCCCTTGCTCCTCACTCACGTTTGCATTAAGGGAAAAAAAGGGGTAGAACTTACTACCCAAGCTGGTAGAACGACAGCACTTCTACCATTTCGGGACAATCCAGGCGCACCTTCTCCTCCGGAAGTACAAACTGTCCCTTTCCCTTGCTCCTCACTCACGTTTGCATTAAGGGAAAAAAAGGGGTAGAACTTACTACCCAAGCTGGTAGAACGACAGCACTTCTACCATTTCGGGACAATCCAGGCGCGCCTTCTCCTCCGGAAGTACAAACTGTCCCTTTCCCTTGCTCCTCACTCACGTTTGCATTGAGGGAAAAAAAGGGGTAGAACTTACTACCCAAGCTGGTAGAACGACAGCACTTCTACCATTTCGGGACAATACAGGCGCGCTTTCTCCTCCGGATGTACAAACTGTCCCTTTCCCTTGCTCCTCACTCACGTTTGCATTAAGGGAAAAAAGGGTAGAACTTACTACCCAAGCTGGTAGAACGACAGCACTTCTACAATTTCGGGACAATACAGGCGCGCCTTCTCCTCCGGATGTACAAACTGTCCCTTTCCCTTGCTCCTCACTCACGTTTGCATTAAGGGAAAAAAGGGTAGAACTTACTACCCAACCTGGTAGAACGACAGCACTTCTACCATTTGGGGTCAATACAGGCGCGCCTTCTCCTCCGGATGTACAAACTGTCCCTTTCCCTTGCTCCTCACTCACGTTTGCATTAAGGGAAAAAAAGGGGTAGAACTTACTACCCAAGCTGGTAGAACGACAGCACTTCTACCATTTCAGGACAATCCAGGCGCGCCTTCTCCTCCGGAAGTACAAACTGTCCCTTTCCCTTGCTCCTCACTCACGTTTGCATTAAGGGAAAAAAAGGGGTAGAACTTACTACCCAAGCTGGTAGAACGACAGCACTTCTACCATTTCGGGACAATCCAGGCGCGCCTTCTCCTCCGGAAGTACAAACTGTCCCTTTCCCTTGCTCCTCACTCACGTTTGCATTGAGGGAAAAAAAGGGGTAGAACTTACTACCCAAGCTGGTAGAATGACAGCACTTCTACCATTTCGGGACAATACAGGCGCGCTTTCTCCTCCGGATGTACAAACTGTCCCTTTCCCTTGCTCCTCACTCACGTTTGCATTAAGGGAAAAAAGGGTAGAACTTACTACCCAAGCTGGTAGAACGACAGCACTTCTACAATTTCGGGACAATACAGGCGCGCCTTCTCCTCCGGATGTACAAACTGTCCCTTTCCCTTGCTCCTCACTCACGTTTGCATTAAGGGAAAAAAGGGTAGAACTTACTACCCAAGCTGGTAGAACGACAGCAGTTCTACCATTTCGGGACAGTACAGGCGCGCTTTCTCCTCCGGATGTACAAACTGTCCCTTTCCCTTGCTCCTCACTCACGTTTGCATTAAGGGAAAAAAAGGGGTAGAACTTACTACCCAAGCTGGTAGAACGACAGCACTTCTACCATTTCGGGACAATCCAGGCGCGCCTTCTCCTCCGGATGTACAAACTGTCCCTTTCCCTTGCTCCTCACTCACGTTTGCATTAAGGGAAAAAAAGGGTAGAACTTACTACCCAACCTGGTAGAACGACAGCACTTCTACCATTTCGGGACAATACAGGCGCGCCTTCTCCTCCGGATGTACAAACTGTCCCTTTCCCTTTCCCTTGCTCCTCACTCACGTTTGCATTAAAGGAAAAAAAGGGGTAGAACTTACTACCCAAGCTGGTAGAACGACAGCACTTCTACCATTTCGGGACAATCCAGGCGCGCCTTCTCCTCCGGAAGTACAAACGGTCCCTTTCCCTTGCTCCTCACTCACGTTTGCATTAAGGGAAAAAAAGGGGTAGAACTTACTACCCAAGCTGGTAGAACGACAGCACTTCTACCATTTCGGGACAATCCAGGCGCGCCTTCTCCTCCGGAAGTACAAACTGTCCCTTTCCCTTGCTCCTCACTCACGTTTGCATTAAGGGAAAAAAAGGGGTAGAACTTACTACCCAAGCTGGTAGAACGACAGCACTTTTACCATTTCGGGACAATCCAGGCGCGCCTTCTCCTCCGGAAGTACAAACGGTCCCTTTCCCTTGCTCCTCACTCACGTTTGCATTAAGGGAAAAAAAGGGGTAGAACTTACTACCCAAGCTGGTAGAACGACAGCACTTCTACCATTTCGGGACAATCCAGGCGCGCCTTCTCCTCCGGAAATACAAACGGTCCCTTTCCCTTGCTTCTCACTCACGTTTGCTGTAAGGGAAACAAAAGGGGTAGAACTTACTACCCAAACTGGTAGAACTACAGCACTTCTACCATTTCGGGACAATCCAGGCGCGCCTTCTCCTCCGGATGTACAAACTGTCCCTTTCCCTTGCTCCTCACTCACGTTTGCTTTAAGGGAGAAAAGATTGGTCTGAAGTTTTATTCATTCATTTTTTTTTGTAAGTGCTATGGTCATGTACAAAGAAAATTAAAAATCAAGCAAAATCTTGCCCCATGCGTTTTCAATGGCCACACAAACACCGCCATTTTTCTTGTGTCTGCTTCACATTTATATGACTTCACACAGGTGGCGCTGCCTACAACGATGTCGCATTCCGATTCTGATGTTATGCACCAATCCTCTTGGTTCAGTCTTGTTCTCTATACTGGTGCCACCTGTGTGGTGCAATGAAAATGAAGCGCACACGAGAGAAAATGGCGACTTGTGAGTGACATAGGCCATAGCAAATGCACAGAGTGAAAATTTTCTAGATTTCTAATTTTTCTTCTACAGGACCATAACGTTCAGAAAAAAGTCCAACAAAACTTCAGACAAATGGCTACCAGTGTGCAAAGTTTGAGGTTGAATAAACCACGGCTTTTATTTTTACGATGCAATCGAAATGTGTAACGCTTGCTAGACTAACCCTGAAGACGCAACTGTGCCGTGACCGTCACATTGACATCTGCATAGAAGCGGGATGAACACGGAGCAACGTTTCCATGGATAACTTTTTCGTTAGGTGCAGTTTTGGTTACTGCTATGTTTGGTTCTTTTTCGTGGCATAAATGCGTAATCTGGCACCACCGGTTCACCGTAAGTTCATGCGGTAAGCGGGGAACACCATACGTGCATAAATGTGGGGCTGCTTTATCTGCACCTACCCTGTGCATGAAATTTCCTTCTCTCCCGTCTCCGACCATCCCGTCCCGTCCCCAAACCCATGGTCTGGATCCGCCCTGCCACAAAGAGACGTCATATTTGTTGACATTGAAAGGGCCTAAGAGACGCGTATTTATGAAGGGTGGCTCAGCAGGCTGCTCGCTGTGAAGGCCGTGGACGTGTCCAAAATATTCCGTGTGCCTCTTGACCATCACTTTCGGTGTGGACGTCAAGTAGATATAAAGGAGCAGGACGTTTAAAACGAGCAGCACGACGATAACCACGGAACCCATGCCGACGAAGTGCCGCTTCCGCTCGCGAAGCTCCTGGGGAGTTTCTAACGTAAAGGTGATGGTACCTCCCGCACCTTGCGTATACCCACCTAAGCCGGACATGGATGACAAATTGAGCACTACGGATAATTCATCCATGTTTCCGCGGACGCACAGAGAGGCAAGCTTGGTTCTGTGTTCCTTTCTTCTTCTTCTTCAGCCGAGCGTACTAAAGCCACGAGAATTACTTGATGACTTCTTCTTTCTCGTGCCAATGATGGGGATAACTGTTCGCTCCAAAGGGGAACGATACGGTATTTGAATTGGAGCCCAGCACGGGTCGACTTCTCCGGGCCCGACCAGGCCCGGGTTATGGTGGCCCGGCCTGGTCCTTCATGTTTTTATGCGGCGCGGTCCGGCCTGTTGACTCAGCAAGTAGATCCTGACAATGAAAAGATGTTAAGAAGCAAGCGAGTTGGTGAAGTTGATGCGCAATGTAAAATCCTAGTAGAGCCTACACGCTTAGAAATGAAGTTCACCGCATCGCACGCTGCTAGCCAACCATCATCTCGAATGATATCATTATCTGCCCAGATTTGTCGAAAACTGGAGGCGTACGCCTTTTTTCTGACACTTATGCCGTTCATAATTTTCACAAAAAGGCGTACTCCTCCTGTTTTGAACAAATCAGGGCAGGTAACGATATCATTCAAGAGTATGGTTGGCTAGGAGATTGAGGGAGCTTGAGGAGGGAGATTGAGGGAGCTCCAAAGGGAGCTTGATTTTTGTACGTGCCATACCCTGCGAACAACCCTGAAATTGCTTACTAGAACTTGATACGCCATTCACCTTGATCATGATCAAAGAGACGAGTCGCTGTAAGCCAGCGGCGACAGCACTCCACAGACCCAATTAATGACTGCTCACGGATGATATCTGCACGCAGCCCGGCTCTTATTACCTGAAAAATAGCCATTCTCCAAACATCTGGGCCATCAAAGGCCAGCCGGCACCGTCGAATCCAAATTTTGAAGTTGATTTCCGAAACCAGCAATGCTAATTGCTTCTGCTCTGCGCGTGCGACCGGCAACGGCCCCAGGTACCTTACGGTGGCCCAATCAGCTGCCTGGAGTCCAAATATTTGTGCCACCTTACAACACAGTAAAAGTGGAATATGGCATCGCAAAAGACAATGTTCTGCAGTCTCAGACACGCCACAACACGGACAACCGTCCTTGCGACATATCCGAAAACGGTGCAAACGTTCACGCAGTGGAAGGACACAATGGGCCAGCTTCAACTGGAGACTATTGCCCCGTGCATCGCGCCAGCCAGCAGTGATACGCCGCCAGGCGAATTTCGTTGGTACTGCTGGCCTTGCGGCAGCCGGTTGCATTTCCCTGTAGGCGGCGTAGAAATCACGGACGCTCCACAAGGAAATGTTTTCACCTGGGCATTGGACACGCGAGCGCCGCACAACAGCAACACTAGGACTAAAATAAGCAGGGACTACTTCCACCCTGGGGCGGAGCTCGGAGCTCTCTAGGAACCACCTGGCAGCGAATCCTTGGAAATACTGCACTGACGCACAGGCCGCGATTGAAGCGCCAAACACTTTTCTGGCACAGATGGTACTCCCAAGCCACCCAGATCACTAACTGCTACAGCTAACAGCCATACTCGAAAAGTAATCTGCAGGTCACCACAGTTAAGCTCTAGCAGCACAGCACTACAGTGCTGAATACTCCAGGCAGTTGACAGCTGACACCCCTGAATGTGAAAAACAACACAAAGGATTTTAACCTGATGTCTTACAGGAACTCGAAACGGTGATGCAGAGGTGGGCTGAACATTTAAACAAAGAGCGACACTTTTGGATCTGTTCAATTCAATCTTGACACCAGAAACTGTACCGTAGTCTTCAAACGCTTTCAACACAGGCTCTTGGGAACTCTAGCGCGGTAGTATGACGGAGACATCGTCAGCGTACGCAAACACAGGCGGTGGGCATCTATTAGGTAGCCTTAGGATAACTGAGAGGGAACACAGTCTCTCGAGGTGAGGATTGATGGCAAGGGCATACAAGGCGGGGGAAAGAGGGCATCCTTGTCGGACACCAGAGGTAACATCAAACGGGGACGATAGACCACCAGCTACTGAAACTGCACTCTTTGCGCCTTTCAATTGTGTTGTACTTGCATTGTATGTTTCTGTGCATTGTCATCAAGCAGGAGAGCTACCTGTGGACGTATAGTCCCTTTGGACAGACAGAACTCGTGCGTGTATTGGCATCGAGGCGGAAGACCCATCACCAGGACTGGCTCCCATATAACTATCTCAACAGGCTAGGACTAAAACTAGAACTAGTGCAATACCAACTCCTGCTTGTGAAATCACGTCACGTTAAGGGTTGACAGAACTCGTTGTGTGCATTGGCATCGAGGCGGAAGACCAGTCACAAGGACTGGCTCCCATATAACAGGGTTGACAGAACTCGTTGATTATGTATTGGAATCGGAGCGGAAGACCAGCCACACAGACTGGCTCTACCGTTTCACACGGCCTAAACTAAGGCTACGTAGATGCCAACTCTAGAGCAATATGATCTGTAGATGAATATGTGTGCTCGACTTCACCATGCAACGAACGAATACTCGCGGAAAGTTGCGAACGTGACAACGGCACACTCTACTTGGCCACCTAAAAGTGATGCACATACGTACCTCTATCATCTTCAAAGAGGACCGAAGATGCCTGCCACCGTCTTGCAAAGTGCACAGCTCCCAGCACAGCTCTCTCATAGACACCTCATAGGTTAACATGGAACTTGCCATTGTCCACCCTGAAGAGGATGTCAGAGCTCATCCAGCTACGGTGAAACTCAACTGCTCCAAGCACCGCACGCTCCCTGCCAAGAACTTTGCGAATACCGGCGTTAACTAGCCGAATCACCTCCTGCACACTGCGGCTCTGCTGCGCGTGCACTCGTCGACAGCGTGAAATCCACACTTGGTAGTTGATTTCGACCACCAAGAGCACAAAATGCCGCCTATCCCGCTGCGAGACAGGGAGGGGGTACGGACACCGAACTGTGCTCCACTGAACGTCCGTCAGGCTATAGAGGCCTGCTACACGATGCCACAGGGCACCTGGCAACAAACATAAACTGAAAGCATGTTCTGCTGACTCCCTGTACTCGCAGAAGGGACAGCCGGGTGACGTTATACCAAAACGGGAAAAACGCTCACGCAGCGGCAAGACGTCATGCGCTAGGCGCCACTGAAGACTGGCCCAACGGGCGTCCAGCCAGCCAGCAGTGGTCGTACGCCACGCTATGCGGCGCTGAATACGCGTCGAGTTCGGGGGTGGCCGATTAAGCGCAAGAAGTGCCATGTAAAGGCGCCGCACGGGCCATGATGTTATGTCATCATCAGGGAAAGAAGCTCGCAGGCTGCGCATTGCCACAACGTAAGCCTTCAGGCCACGCACTCTGAGCCCAAGCCACGCACTCTGAGCGCGGGCGAGTGTGTGTCAGCTGAGAAAAAAACGAATGTCGGGTCCTAACAGAAACGTTAGTAGACACTGAGCAGGGTGCCTTTGTATTGCCAACTGTAGGATGGGACAGCTTAAGCTTGCCCACATCAGCCGGATGCCGCTGCTCTAGGAGACACTGAAAGATCGCCGAGGCTAACGGTTATTCATTCCATGTGGGTCACACACGGACCAAAGAAGTGATAAGCCGCCTTAACGATTTCGTCAGCATGCAGCTTCAACGGTGTGCAGGGTAAGCTCTCTCGCACAGCGCCCCCTACGCCCAAATAAAGAGAAACGGTGACTTGTCGGAAGGTGTCGGAAAGTGGTCCTATTCCGAGCCGCTGTCGAGCGCTAGCGACGGTGTCGATAGAGGAGTAGCGGCAGAAGGCGATAACGAGCGTCGGGAGCGATACCTGCCACTTTTCGGCTGCGTTCCGATACCCCGGTTAGTCGACTGCCTAGTGGTCTAACCGGAAGTGCCGCCATATTAAGTTTCGTTCCAAATCTCGCCAAGTCCGCTATTCAGTCGGCTACCGCCTACTGCGCGACGATGCGGTCTAGTTATACGCCTGACCATCTGACAGCCAGGATGGAGACGCGTTGACGGTACCAGCGTGCCCGCTGTTTCTGCTGGCTTTAAATGTAAGTTGCACATAGTGGTATGTTTTTTAAAACTGCGTAGGGAGTTGAAACACATGTATAGTTGTGAAGGTGACAGTTTACGCACGTTGTCCTACAAACTTAGCGCATTAGAGTCCCACGTGGCTGTGTTTACGTGCAACACGTGTTAAGTTTTCGCGGACGCACGCACGCTTTTTCTTTGCAATGCATCTGTTTTTTTTTTTTCGTCGTGTTGTTTAGCTGGGTGTGTATCCATGACAATTTGCTGTTACAGCTGTATGCATGCGCCCTATATCGAAGGCTAATGCCGCCTTCTTCAGTGAACTAATAGTGGGCCACCACCTCAAACTTATTTCCTTTGCAGTCACAGACGAAAACACGCGAACCTTCATTAAAAAGCGCCATGATCTGCGACTTTTGTTCACCGGGAAGCGGAACGCGGCCAGGACAGCATGGGAGTGAGTACTATAATCACCGTGTGTGTGCAGAGCGGTGACCTTCTGACCTTTTCTGTGATTAGGCGCGTTATAAAGGAGCTAGGCATGACAGGCGCCACACCTGAGCAGTGCAGCAAAAAGTGGCAGAAGCTTTTGCAGACGTACAAGGTATGCCTTCTCTCCCTGCCATTCCCAGCAACACTGTTAAACTTCATTATTCACTAAAACTGAATTGCTATGCTTTCCAGAAGCTCAAAGATCCCCCAACAGGAGCAGGCAGCGAGGACAGGGAAGTGACATGGCCCCATTACTCATTGTTAGACAGTATAATGAGTGATAGGGCCATAATCAGTCCCCCATGCCTCGTAGCCTCGGGAGGAGCAACAGGCCCTGGCACTGCGTCCGTCTCCAGCAGCCCTACCCCGGACACTGGGAGCCTTAGAACAGACGAGCCATCTGACGCCCAGGAAGAGCACGAAAGGCGACCAAAACGGGCGACGATCCGCCTGCGACATGGAGGCTGTACTCATTGAGGAAATGCAAAAGCAGACCGGAATCATGGAAAGGTTCCTCACTATGATGTCAAACAAATTTATGTAGTCTGAGAGGGAAAATGAAGTTATCTATACAACTTGGTGGTAGTCGTGATCACTGTCAGATGTTAGCGGGCAGGACAAACGTGCGGCAAGTTCATTTCGCAGCCTTACTGCATCCCCTTCTCCCTCCACAGTGATAACTGTTACTCTGCCTTCCTTTTATTCCCCTTCGTCTTCAACAAGTTCTTTTGCACATGTATCTTCGGCTCGTATGCACACATTGTGAATGGCAGCACAAGCTTCAATGACGAGGGGCGCTTTTCGCGCTGACACCTCCAGGGCCTTTGTGAAAACCCATCTCCATCGTCCCTTCATGAGCCCGAATGCTCTCTCCGCAACGCAAAGCGCTTTTGAGTGCAATGCATTGAACCTACATTCCACAGGTGTTCTGGGTTCCTTGAATGGTGTGATCAGCATAATTGTCGACGACAGGCCATGGGTATCCAGGGTCTCCCAACAGTGCAAGCCAAAGGGGAGGATAAAGGAAGTTCCTTTACAGAGGGCTGTTGCGTAGCACACGGGAGTCATGAACACTTCCAGGGTAGCCTGCAAATATGTCTAGAAATGTCCCTTCGTGATCGCAGACTGCCTGTAACTGCACAGAATAGAATCGTTTTCGGTTGGTGTAGTCATCGTGGAGTGCTTCGGGTGCCAGTACTCTCACATGACATCCATCGATGGCACCAACAAACCGCATGAATTTGCTGCTCCCAGAGAGCGTGGCAAATCCATGTTGCATCTCGAGCCGCTTGTCCGCTGGTGGTGTGTAAATCATCAAGTGCACTTTCGCTGTTATCAGTTTCAGCACACGGTATACTATGTTGAATGTTGTTGTCCGTGGCATGTTGAAACAACATGCGACAATTCTGAAGGCAGATCCGCACCCAAGCCAAAAGAGAAAAGTCAGAAGTTCAATTTTCCGTGACCATCCATGGGTCTTCTCTGGTTGGTCTTTCCAAAGCACTTGCAGCAGCATCCTGAAACTTTCGCGGCTCATGCGAAAGTGGTGCTTGAAGTCCAGTCTTTCATTCGTGAGGTATTCGAGGAACATGTTCCTCATCTCGGGACTGCAGTAGATTCCGTCAACCTGGGATGAAGAAAGAATCAATGTTCGACTAACAATTACAATGGAAGGCCATGTACAGCTTGGGACAAAAATTCCTGAAACGCGGCAATTTTGTGTTTAACTTCTCCCAGTCCTACCTGCGGCCTTAGAGGAACACTTGTTGCACAGAACCCTTGGGCTAATTGTTTCCGACCGTTCTGTTCAACAAGCAACACCAACCGCCGCCGAGATGGCCAGCACAAGTTCCATACAAAATTCTCGTGTTTCAGAAACTCCTCTCAGAGTTAATAAGACGGGGTTGTCCCTGCAAGCAAGGTCAAACCCAGCCCAACGTAAATTGGGGAATGCTTGTCGAACACGGCTAGGAATATATATCAATATGGTAACTGCGCTAAAACCTTAATGCGCTTTCACCTGTCTTCTTCTCCTAAGGCGAATCGCTCTCGCTGTCTGCACAAGCATTCGATTCCGAATAATCATCATGCTGAATAGCGCCGACACAAGCAAATAAATCTCTTCAACTCCTATAGCCGCTGGATCCATTGCTGGAAGTTCACAAGCAACAGCGCAAGAAGGCCAACTGACAACAACGCGGTAAACGCTAGTACCTTCTGCGCTTGCGCCGTACGCATTTCTTGCGTGAGCAACGAGATGACACCACAGGCGCCTCGGCTAGGCAGGCCTGTTCCAATAGGCCTGTACAACTGGCCAGAGGGCGCGACTGCGCACTGCATTCAGAGACGCCTGTGGCAGTTTTGTGCACCTCTGCTAAGTACACGGTGTGCTGTTTGGCATAGCCACACAGTATTTCGTATGGCTGGGATATGCTTCGGCTCTTTTGCTCGTTCTCTGAAGTGCGCGGGATTGACATTTTTATCTCTTCTGCAACTCTCAAGAAAGGGACGCTACTCGTCAAGCATGCTTTTGCAAGAGAAGAAAGGATATCAGGTGATGATGTCACCCTCCACGGAAAGTGCGTGTCTCAGGTTAAAGACAGCGTTATTTACGACATTGTTCTAAAGGTAAGCATGTTTTACTTGTCACACGTTGCATTTGTACGCTGCCGTTGGTGAATGACAGTTCGTCAACAATGCCGTACGTCGTATTCCAGCTGGACAATGTATCGCGTACATTGTCGGAAGGACGATGCACCTGTAAAGCTGGAATACAAGGGAAGTGCAAGCATGCAGCCGCTTTGTGTGTTTACGTTAACAGTGCCGAGGTCGAACCCGAACCAGTAGGCCTCAGGCGTGGGGCAAACCAAGCGAGAAGCCGCGCCGGGATCCAAACAAGATGATTCCGACCCTGTTTCCAAGTAACAATTAAGACCGCCGTCTTCACCGCACAATTGACAATTATATCTACAACCGCAAATGTATTAAGGGGAAACAGAGAATGGTACATATATCTATACAGTGTGTCCCAGCCAAGTGCGAACAGTACCTCAGATGGAAGTAGCCCAGAGTTGTGCCTAACTCGTTACAAGTAACTCGTTACTTGGTAACGGTTACTTTTTTTGGTAACGAAGTAACGATTCATTACTTTCTTAAAAAATGTAATAGTAACGGAATCAGTTACATAAATCGGTAACTCGTTACTGACGTTACTCGTTCCTTTTCTTCAGCGCGGGGGAGCATATTTCGGCACTCCGTGTGGCGCAATGCGTGCAGATTTGACCTGCGTAACCCACGACCACGTGTGATTCAAATTACGGTACCTCGCTGGATGTGTTGTTGACGTGCTGAACCGTCTTAAACGAAGGCCCTTGTCTTTTCTCTTGTTTCCATAATCTCCGATCATCACTGCTTCCCAAGAATGGACACCAATATTGTGCTATGGCTACAAAAAACGCGTTTCGACTTCTCGCATTTTCTTGTCTTTGCAAAGATTCTGAGCGCCCTAAATTATGACGCAGCCCCTCGTCTGTTTTGGGAACCGTTGGTGATCGGTGGCACGAAAACCGATGTATTTTTGTGTGTTTTCCTGTTGAACACTGCGGTACCTTCCAGCGCATCGGTGGAGCGACTGTTGAGCTCGGCAACAGATGTATTCATACGAAAGAGAACGAAGATCACTCATGTAAAGATCCAGTATCAGCTTCTAGTGAAGTGCAATTTTTCATTAATAAAGAGTTGATGGCAAGTGACGGCATGTTTGTTGGCTCCTTTAACTATGCGGCGGTAACGTAAAAGTACGCTCGTTACCTGTGGGTAACGAGCGCTCGTTACTTTTGTATGCTGGTAACGAGTAACGTATTTAGTTACTTTTTTCTGAGGTAACGGGTAACGGTATTTAGTTCCTTTTTTTCGGTAACGGGCACAAGTCTGAAGTAGCCCTACAGGCGAAACTTGTGCTGCAAACGTCTTCTCCACTGTAACAGGAGCCTGTTTCTCACACAAACGTCATGGGAGAGCTTTCTGTGAGATACCTTGTCTGTACTTAGCTGGAACACCTGGTACATACTGTCTTCTTTGTGAAGAGATCGGAATTTAATTTAAAAAGATGCTATATATATATATATGCATGCACATACATTTTTTTAGTCCACGCAGTTCCCCCGAATGTGATGTACTTGTGTGCTAGTTACCAATACATAGCTACATAACTTGTCTTCTGTTTCTCCAATCTGTACAAGTGTTGCCATACTGTCTCTCTACGCTGCATATCCTTTCACTCCTACATTTATATACACATATTCTATTTCTCCTTTTCTGCCTCATGCAATAACACCTATACTTCATCATCAGCTAGACCCTTGAAATGCGCAGAGACGGCGCCGTGCCCAGCAACTGTTATGGAGCCCTCTGGAGTCACATCTAAGGACCGGGAATCGGTGGAAAACGCCGGGGGGTGACGCGCCGACTGTGTTGAGTGTACTGTTCGTACAGCTTACAACGCAACAGTAAACTGGCTTTGTCTTCTTTTTCCTCGGAGGAACGTTTTCGCTCATCCTACGAACGCTTGTGGCACGAACGGTAGTGATTAAGCGAAAAACTTGAACCAACACGTGCGATTGTAGCCGAAGCGAATGCGAGTGTACTTAGCAGAGTTGCAAAACTGGCCCACCAGGGGAGAAAAGCAGCTAGAATAGCAGCTACTCTGCTACTTCCGGACATGTGGCTTAAACTTCCTTTATTCTTTAACTCGCCAATTTTTTTCTTTCTCATGCAGCATTGTGCAAGGCCGTAGCCTCCTTACGAGTTAACTCGTTCTAATAGCAAAATAATGAATATGTTAAAACTGCCATGCGTGCTTATTGTCATATACAGGGTGTCCCAGCTAAATGTGACAATTTTTAAAGGACACTTAAAAAAACTTTTTTTCTTTGTTTTATTCATTGCGCATCTCTAGAGTCGCGTCTTTCCTTATTCCCCAACACGAGAGGATGAAAGAGCGGACTATTGCCTCTTGCGTCCTGGAAAAAGATTAAAAGAAAGCAGAAAATGCAGCTCAAGATAAGGACAGCTCCGATGGAGTTACCCGATGCATTTGTTTTTGTTTTCTTTGCGCAAGTTAAAGCTAATCTTCGACGCATGAGGCGGCACTGTACTTTTTCACTCTCTCACACTGTGGGTGAACGAAAGACTCTTTACCGACGCTGCACAATGAACATAAGAAAGAAAAAAAAACGAGGTGTTCCTTCACAAATTTTTTTTGGACGATCTATCGAACGGATTTTTGCTCTGAAAACGGCCTTGGTATCTGGTGACCGAAGAGATAAGATGTTCTCATTGGAACAACTTCGAAGGTTTTATAATTAAATAGTTAATTATTTAAGGTTAATTAACACATTGCCTTAGGAGTCTGTTAATGCTGTATTGCAATTGATTTGATATAGGAAAAAGTGATATATTTAAAAAATATATGGGCACATTTAGCTGGGACACCATGCATACAGGGTACGTGAAGTAAGACTGAATACAAAAATACCCCAAAAGCCGGGAGACGACATAACTGGGCAAAAAAAAGTAGAGGACTCCTACTTAACATAACAAAATAACAAGCTTTACTCAGACGTTTCGTCCGTCATGCGACGGACATCATCAGTGCCAAACTGGATGAGAGATCATACAACCGGTCGCTATTTGAGGAGATGGGAGTATTGTTCGGAAAGGGGGCCACGGTTTTTGTTACAAACCGAGGGGTCACCACGTATGTGCCACGTCTCTAGAAGCTTCCTGGGTCCCCATCTTTGTTCGCGAGCGAAGATCACCGCGTTGTCGAAGTCGAAACAATGTCCCGTGTCCCAACAATGCTCTGTAAGCTCCGTCTTAAACCGAGTGGCGTAGGTCGCGCTCTTTACGTCCCGTTTATGTTCTTTGAAACGAGTGTTCCGTTTTCTGCCTGTCTCGCCAATGTAGCACGTGTCACGGTCTTTGCATTGTACTTTGTAGACTACTCCAGACTGGTCTACTCAGACGGGGTCCTTCGGTTTCGATATGACACTTCGAAGTTTAACATGCGGTTTGAACGTAGTCCTTATATGCAACGGAAGCAAAGCCCAGCGGATAGATTCAGACAACGCGTGTCTGGCGGGTGCGGTTCCCGTCGTGCGGTCCAGATGTTTGCATGCGCTTGCGAGTGTCCTCGATAAACCTGCGTGGGTAGCCACGTTTCTCCAGATAATCGGCGATCGTCGCGTCCTCAGAAGCTTGTAACTCAGTGCAGGATGATAACTGTTCAATGAACAGCTGAACAGTTCAGCTGAACAGTTATCATCCTGCACTGAGTTACAAGCTTCTGAGGACACGACGATCGCCGATTATCTGGAGAAACGTGGCTACCATCTCGTCCGGTTGGAAGTCCCCTGTACATGCGTTGTCCACTACTGCGGTCACTACGCTGGCATAAGCGAAGACCGTACACGTGGTGGTAGTGTGGTCCTCTCGCAGCTTTTGGCAAGGTGGCCAAAGTCCCCGCATCTCTTGCATTGTGGCGTCTTGAGTGTGGAACGAAAAATGACCCTCCATGCCACACCGCCTGCATGCCTTTTTCATCCCTTAAATGCACATCACCTTGAACCCGTCCTTGAACCCGGGCTTCGACGTAGTTTGAAGTGTCAGTCTTTACTTCGATGACGACCCGCCTGCTACCTTTCTCTTTACCGATGGAGCTTCAAGAAAATACTCCCTCTTGGCCGATATGACCTTCCCGTACATCTTCATTACGTCGGCAAGGTCCTCGTTCCGCACTTCCACGGGGAGGAAATGCACCGTAACCAGAGTCGTAATGCTGGCAAGAAGCACGAGCTGGTATTCTCTACCAGCTACATCCAGCACCCCATACTTGAACAGCGCTTCTGCAGCGCTCATCGGAGTCGTCGTAAGTGTGAACCGTCCCTGCCCGAAGGGGTTAACACCCCTGGCGTCTTTACCAACTGCCTTAAGCAGCCCCTGTAGAACTTCAGACATCCTAACATGTCTCTCAACGGTCCGTGTTGATGAGACGCCATCTTCAGGTCCTTGCCGTGTCCCAACTCGTGGGCTGCACACTGGTATCCTGTTCCATGCTGCATATCTACACTTTGATCTTAGCCAAAACGCCGAGAAGCGATCTTTACACACCACAGTTAACACTTTACAAGTTGTTTGGGAAAAATTCATTCAGTGAGTGTCGTAATTACGGGTTCCACTTACACAGGTGTATCGTCATCAAGCAGGAAAGCTACCACTTGCACTTATATGTATTGGCATCAGGGGCGGATCCAGGGAAGATCCTCGGGGGGGGGGGGCACTAAAAAGAAAAGAGAGAAGGGGGGGTCGCCACGTAAGACGGTGAGCTGCTGCGCTTTCATTTCACACCAGAACTTTATCCACTGTGCAGTGTCCGGCGCGTTCTGCGCGCTGAGAGGAGGCGAATGTGATTCCTCCTCGCACCTCCTGCGTCTTCGCTCCTTCTTAGGCAATGAAGTGTTCGTCGGCGAGTATATGTCATGCCATTCGCGCAATCTTGGGGCGAAAGGCGCACGCGGTATTGACGGGAAAACGGAGCGTGCTGCAGGAAAATCTGCCGGAATGGGGGGTAGGGGTATGTCTCGGGGGGGGGGGGGTGGCTCCCTTTAACGCAACAAACGCACTAGCCTACAACCATCGCAACGCCAACACCCGAAGACGAGCTCACGGCAGGTCTGGGATTGATGTACGTGCTAGATGCCACTTTGCACTTATGCGTGTATTGTTATCAAGCAGGAGAGCTGCTGATGGAGGTAGGCTCCTTTACACTAGAAGCGCACTATGCTGAAAGGCAGGACAACAACGCTCCTAAGGGAGATTGCTGTTTTTGCGTGCCATACTATGCGAACAATACATGATATACAGGGAAGTCTAGCAAACTGCCTGGAACTCATAGGTATATTGTCATCAAGCAGGAGAGCTACCTATGGAGGTAGGCTCCTTTACACGAGCAGGAACACTAGTATAGCACTATGCTGAAACGCAGGATAACAACGCTCCTAACGGAGATTGCTGCTACGGACCATACCATGCCAACAATCTATGATATTGCCACGAATCATCTTCGAGACACGTAGTAGACTAGACACGTAGTAGACTAGAGCGTTTGTTGCGTTAAATGCAAGTTATTGGATATCAGAGAGAGAGAGTGTATTGGTATCAAATGGAAGGCCGGCCAAGGGGCCGGCTTCCTGTAGCTAGTTATTGGATCTCACGCGTGTATTGGCATCGAGGCGGAAGGCCAGTCACAAGGTGTGTATTGTCATCAAGCAGGAGAGAGTCACAAGAGTGTGTAGTGTCATAAAGCAGGAGAGCCACCTATGGAGGTAGTCCCCTTTGGACAGACAATAACTTTGCGTTACAGTCCTACAAGCTAGATAACACAAGAATCTCAGTGTATTGTCATCAAGCAGGAGAGCTACCTATGGAGGTAGGCTCCTTGGCACTAGACACGCACTATGCTGAAAGGCAAGATAACAACGCTTCTAGGGAGCTTGCTGTTTGTACGGGCCATACCATGCGAACAATCTATGATATACGGGAGAGTCGTGACAGAGGACAGTGCAAGTCTAGCAAAGTGGCTAGAAGAGAATTTGCCACTCACCCTGATCATAGCGGAAGATGCGAGTAGAGCAGAGCCAGCGACAGGAGCACTCGACTGAGCCGAGCACTGCCTGTTCCCTGGTGATCAGCGCCCGTAGTCCAGCACGAACTGCCTGAAACAAGCCTACGCTCCCACAGTCGTGACCACCGAAGGCCAACCGGCACCGGCGTATCCAAATTTGGAAATTTATTTCCGCAATCAAACACGCCAGATGTTTCCGATCCCTTGGTGCAACCGGCAGCGATTCCATGAACCTTACAGTGGCCCATTCGACTATTGGAAGCTCAAAAACAGCAGCCTCTCTGCTCCACAGGAGCAGCGGAATCTGGTACTGAAGGAAGCAGTGCTCTGGTGACTCCGAGATGCCACAAGACGGGCAGTGATCCGTGCGACAAATATGGAAGCGGTGTAAACGTTCACGAAGCGGGAGGACACCATGAGCCATCTTCCACAGGAGACTCGCTCGACGGGCGTCCAACCAGCCCGCCGTTATATGTCGCCAGGCGCTCCCGTAAGGACTACCCACGGCACCAGGCAGGGAGGGAACCAGCACCGCCTCCATGAGCGCGGCGTAGAAATCCTTGGCTTCCCAAAGAGAGACCTCAGCGTCTGGGGACATCTCGCGTACGCGTTTGACGGCAGCTATGCAAGCTGTGAAAAGAGGGGAGGGAACGTCTGCTCTGGGACGGCTATCAGTGATATCGGTGAACCACCGGACGGCATGACCGAGGAAATAGTGCACCAAAGCGCACGCTGGATGATCAGGATTGTGAAGCGCCTCAAAGAAAGCCCGGATCTGCAGTGCTAGAGAGCGCTCCGTGATAGCCGGCACGCCTAAACCGCCCTGATCACACGTGAGATACAGCTGTGACATCCTGACCCATTCAACTGAACCAGCCCACAGGAAACGGAACGCGTTGCGAGTAATGGCGACCCGAATGACTGTAGGTGGCAGACATACGGCGGCGAGGAACCACAGACGGCTGTAGTACCAAGAGGCCAGTAAACGGGCACGGAAAGTGTCGGGCAGGTCTACAGATTTGAGTTCACGGAGAACAGCGGAGGCACGTTTAAACACTGTAGGCCAGTTTACGCGAGATACCCCGCTACCATCGAAGACAACACCGAGGATTTTCACTTGATGCTTTGATTGATGGATTTTGTATTGATGTAGAGGGCACCGTTCTTAGACCTGTTGAGTTGTGCGCCAGACACTTTACCATAATCGTCGAAAGCCTTCAGCACAGGTTCAAGGCAAGCTTCCCCTGGCAGCATGACAGAGATATCATCTGCATATGCGAAAACGGGAGGGGGGAAATCACCAGGCAATCTGAGAAGGATAGGGAGGGAGCTTAAACGAACCAGGAGCGGGTTTGTTGCAACGGCGTACAATGCAGGAGAAAGGGGACAGCCCTGGCGCACACCGCGCGTAACCTCAATTGGACGCGATAGACCACCAGCAACGGAGACCACGCTTTTCGCACCACGGTACAACACATCCACAAAGCGAATCCACGCTTCATGAAAGCCGTAAGCTGTAAGCATGGAAAACAGATACGAATGATGCACTCTGTCAAAATCTGTTGCCTGGTCGAACGAGGCCAACACCGCTGTTAGTTGTCTCAGGTTTATTTATTTATTTATTTGAAAGATACTGCCGGCCATCTCTTGATGGCCATGGCAGAGGAGGCGAGTACACTACATACAACACATACAACATACAGCTATACACAGTGCAAAATGTCAAGCGTTAAACATCTGAAGGCAAGAAAGAAAGTTAGTCTACAAGACCTTGTAAAAACTGGGTTGGTGATGAAATTTGTGTAACACAAGAGGGCAATTTGTTCCATTCTCGTACAGTGCGAGGAAAAAAAGAAAAATTAAACACATCTTTATTGCAACGAAACTCACGGATTAATTTACTATGTTTCAGTCTTGTGGATCGGCTCGAATTGTAAGTTAAGTAACCACTAACCAGTAAGTTAAGTTTAACCACTGAATGGTGTCACGAATGGCCATCCTGTGGAGGACCGATGACCTGCCAGGGACCGAATAGGCTTGACATGGGTGCAAGACCTTCTCCAACTGCGGCGAAACACGTAGGAGAAGCGCCTTGGCTAGAATTATGTAGTCGCAAGTCAAAAGTGTTATGGGGCGATACGCATCCGGGTCCTGCTTTCTTGACGCGTCTTTGCAGAGAAGGACAATTATGCCACTCTGCATTGTGGAGCAGAGCGTGCCTCGCGACAAGCATTGATTACCTGTACGTGTTAAAGCACCGCCAATTACCCTCCAGAAACGTTTGTAGAACTCGACTGGGAGGCCATCAATGCCTGGGCACTTTCCGTTCGGCATTGATGAAACAGCGGCAAAAAGTTCATTTTGCGTGAGCGGCCCTGAGTCTGCGAACTCCATTTGTTTCACCGGGAGTGGGCACTCTGGGCTAACCACCGGCTCGTTGGATGATGACTCTTGATAAAGGGCCGCGCAATGCTCACGCATTGCAGCTCGAATGTCATCAGGTTGTGTGAGAAGTGAGCCGTCAGCTGACCGGACAACGGCGATATCCGTTGCCGGGTTTCCTGCCACATAGCGCTGGAGGAGTAAGCGGGAGCAGTATGCTTCCCGACACCAGCGTTCGACATTTCGCTGCGCTGTGAAATTGCGCCAGGAGCGCATTCTCATGGCCATCAGGCGCCTCTCCACATCCGCTATATCAGATGCAGTGTCATGGCTGCGGGATCCAGGGTGGCGTAGAATAGCTAACACCTGCCTGAGTGCGTCTCTACACTCTCGGTGTTCACGCGCGCGCCGTCTTCCCCAACATCGAAAGCGATCAGCGGCCCCCAGCTTCAAAGCCTCCCAGTGATCCCAAAATCGGGAGTGGAGCATTGTTCCGACAGCCAATGTTGCATATCTGCTTTAATTTCGTGGTCGTCTAGCAGAGACACGTTCAATCGCCAAAGGCAGCGACCCGTGCGAAAATTCTTCAGCCCTGACAAAGATAAAACGACTCCATGATGATCAGTGAGGTCCTCGGCCGGTCTCGTGCTGCACCCAGAGACAGAATTAAGCATTCCCGGAGACACATAGAAGCGATCAAGCCGACTGTGATGGCCACGGGAGTTCACCCAAGTGAACTCGTATCTGTCGCCATGAACGTGAGACCAGGCGTCCGTTAAGCCAATGGCGCTTACAAGGCGTTCGAGCTCTCTGCACACCCGTGTACCGTGTTGGCGGTCGATCGTGCAATTAAAATCACCAGCAATTATCAAGCTTTGGCTGCCGAAAAGAAAAGTGTCTAATCGACGGAAGAAGTCCGATCGCTCACTACGACGTACAGGCGCATAAACATTTACAATACGAAATGATTTACCGTCAAGCTGAAGCTTCAAAGATACCACCCTCCCATCCGTATCAATGTCAAACCACCAGATGGAGCCCTGAAAAGACGGAAATATTAGAATGCCGGTGCCAGCCCGCTGAGGCGAGCCACAGCTGAAGAATGCCTTGACCCTATGTGAAGTTTCTATAATTTGAATGGAGCTTTCGAATAATGACCTGGTTTCTTGCAGCAGCAGAATATCAACGTGGGCCAATTTCGCCCAACTGACAACTTCCAACTGTTTGGCCTGTTTGCAAAACCCACGCACATTTAAGGTGGCGACACGAAGCTGGGACATAAAAAAGAGGGATACTAAGAACACAAACATAGAATTGACAGAGAATCTAGCAAGGGACGTCCGGATCATCGGGCTTGCGCTCGGAATCAGGAGCCGATATTTCGTCAGCAACGGTGGCGGCGTCTCCCACTACATCAGGAGTCTCGTCCGAAGAGTCATGCTTCCGTTTACAGCCAGGCGTGCCAGGCATCACAGCACCTGCCTCCAGGTCAATTACCAACCTATCGGAGTCGGAAGACGCGACACTTACGCTGTCCTAATCTACAGTGTCTACCTGCTCGACAGCAGGAGCAGGAGCGAAGGAATCACCCACGGGGGCGGTATCACAGTTGCCGCGCTCCGCACCCCGAACAGATGAACGAGCAACTACCGCGGAACAACCGCTGGTACCCTCTTGAACTACCACACCGACAGTTAATGCGTCTGCTCTAGTAGCTACTACGGGTGCGTCAGAGGTACACTCCAACTCTTCGGAGCGCACAGGCTCCCCCACAACTACCGGAACAGGCAACACGGGACCGACACACTATCACCGACCACACGTGAAGCCCACATCTTGACTGTGCAAGAAGCTATGGCGTGGTCACCGCCGCACCGCTTTCACTCATGCCCAACATCGGAACAACGGGAGCATACTGGTGCGATACAATCTTTTTTAACGTGCCCTTCGCAATTGCATCGTAGTGTTTGAGCGGCCTGCTTCGATTTCACTACGAGGGTGCATGCGCCGCCGCCCAAATGACGCACCAGTGAAGGCGGTGCATCACCACCGACGCTCTATGGGAATCCCCATACATTTTTCAACTCTCGTAGCGCCGCGAAAATTTGGTTGATCTCCGTGCAACTGCTTTTAAATGGAAGAGGATGCTTAGATCTAGTGCCTGATCGAAGCAGATTTTGCGTTTTAGACTCAGAAATTTTTATATCGTCGTCGAAAGGTTTGGGAAAAGCTATATTTCGAGATTCCACTCGCTTACAAAATAGAGCCGCGCAAAATCGAAAATCTGGCTCGATCACGCACTAGAAAAACATATCAAGAACCAATACCAACAAAAAGATTTCATCTATGTTAAGCCGTTGACTCGGCACACGAGTTTTTGTCAGGTATGGTCATCCGTGGAATACGTCCCTTCAGAATGGGAAGCGCAGTGCTGCCATCTATCATCGAGTGTGTCGTCACCACTGATCTCGATTGTAAAAGGCTGGATCGCGGATAGGGAGCGCGAGCGTGAAGAAACCGGCCGCCATCTTACGGTGCCCACAACAGCCGCCGCAGCGATCATGGCAACTTCTTGCAATTACGGTCGTACTAGCCGTACTGGCAAGGTTACAGGGCCTAAACTTATACAGGTGAGTCACTCTTCATCAAGGAATAAATAGGCGTCCATTCTGTACATTTATTTGACCATTATGAAGTGTTTTTTTGCCCAAAACGAGCACTGGATACAGGTTGCTTGATCGCTCTTCCGACGTTCAATCGAGCACACTTGCATTTTACCCGGTGGCAAATACAGTTTGAGTGCATAATATGCTTGAAAGAACATGTTACACTACACAGGTAGTGTTGTCATCAATATATGTGCGAACACTCGAGCGCTTTTTTGCATGCATTGCTAACATGGTACACGGTGTTCTCTGCGGAAGCAAGTGCCACATTCATTTCTTTGAATTACCTTCGCGGACAAGTTCGGTATTACGTCATAATAAGACCACGATTGTCACATTTTTTCATGTATTGGTATTGTTTTGTGCCTTGGTTCGATTTGTGACAAAGAATCCTACGTAACGGTGGTGTGGCGCGACTTGAATAACGCCTTTGTGTCTGAGCTGTATCGTCAGCTTGTTACGATAGTAATAATTTGTAGCGTGTCGTGCTATTTGTAGCAGTTTTAAGGCAAAAGTGGTCTCTCAATACAGGTTTCGTCGTGAGGGCTGCCCAGTGAATAATCTGTGCAGTGTGATACGGCTGGGTGTACAGGTAAGTATCACGTTCCTCATCCACTGGTTTCTACTTTACAGGAAGGAACAACCTCAGTGCACGCACTGTGGTTAGCCTCTCTCAGTTTTGCATATTTTCTTACATGTTCACATCAGAAACACACCTTACACTTTAGGCTCCTTAACCCAGCAATATAATAATGAGATATTATAATTCTTTTTGGAATAGTTTTTGATCTTTTTAATTATTAGAAGATACAGGGATTGTAAACCATGTTTTAAACTGATGTTTTAACATTTGTCCAATGCATTTATTAAACAACATATTCATTTTTCACTGGTTGCACCCAAACCAATGTTCTGATGTATTATTTCCTTTGTTGCCGATGCACCATAAAAATTGGAATAATAATCAATAATGCAGGTTACTTCAGAGCTGCCTTGACATACTCAAGAAATGGGTGCAGAACCTGCGTAATGCCCACAAACTTTGACTACCACAGCATCTCTAGAAAGTAAAGGGATATGTGTCACATGGGATTTTTAAAGGCATTCACAGTATATAATACCTTGTATGAACTGTTGTAGATCTAAGCAGCTTCTACAGTACACTCTCAGAAATTAAAACTTGTCAGGGAACTGTGATAATTGTTTCAGTTAATAGACATGCACATATACGCTATAAGAAGACAATTATTTATTGAGAATGCACTTCTCTGGCTACTCATGTTGTTTACATCTACTGTTGATCACATTCATTTATCACATATTATATTCTTATATATTATTATTATATTATCACATATTCGATCACATTAAATTTAAAATTTAGCATATATGAGAAAATATCAGTGGGGAAGTTGCTATTCATTGCTCATTCCAACCTAAAATTGAGTGCTACAAATTTAGAGAGCGTAGCTGACCATTGTCATTCCTAAAATATATATTGCCATTGTAGCAAGGTCACAAAACAATAAATGTAGCCTTTTGCGACCTCCCTGCACGTTCATTGTATCCTGAAACGCATAAGTGCAAGAAATAAATCTTGAACTTGAATAAACTTGATGTTGTATAAACTTGACATAAAATGTTGAATAATATAACGAATGATATAAAATATTGAATAAACTTGAACTCGTATATTCTCTTTACTCATCATCAGTGATCTTCATTACAAAAGCATATCGTGTTAGACTTTTTTGTTTGCGTTTCACAGACTGGGTACACGAGGGCCAAAATGACAAAATCACAACTGTTTCAACCTCCAAATAGTCCTGTTGCAATTTGAAGACCATACGTGGAGCTGCATTGTTTGGAACATGCTCCACATAACAAGCATGACAAAGTCAGCGCTGGATAGCAGGACCCCGTCCCCAAGCAGCTTTTCTCACGCTGCAGTTGTATTCAACAAAAGCATGTGAGTGCTGGAGAAGGACATTCAGTTTGGCACAACCGCGCCTGCAAATAATCGGAACAAATAAAGGAAGAAGCAAACAAACATAGAAGGGCTGTACTTCAAAAATAGATAAATCCTGTGTCTCAAGGAGGTGTTACCACTTTCTAAGTAACTTAATTGATTAAGCTTACATCACTACCTGATTAACTGTCCTAACGAGCGTGATCTAATTGCGTGAAGTATTTAGGGCTGCTTCGGTGTGTCCATATTTGCGAGGCAAAGCACCGCTGTCGTTTACTAAAAGACTGTTTCTGCAGCGATGCTTGATATAAATCATACTAAACCCATACACGACTAAGACAACGGCTGTGATTCTACAGTACGATCTCTTTCTGCCATGCGAGTATATATCATCCCGGACCGTTCTTTATGGAACAATTTTTGTCCAGAACGCAGCACGGGATATTACATACATGGTTGTTGTTAACCTCACATCGTTTCTTATTGAAATATTGACTGGGAAACGTACTGTAGTACAATCGCCAGCGCTGCACTGCCGTGACGGTCTAGTTTCGGAATGCAAAACATAACGTAATTAAGAATCGAACGACAGGACACCTGTGAAACATTGTTAGGATACATCAGTATACTGGCACCTTACAAAATTGTGTGATGACAAACAACGATCAACGCCTGCAGCGCAATAAATACTCACAATCTCCGTTGCCTCCCATTGTTTTCTATGGGCGCACACTGCGTTTTAGGGCCTCCCAACATGGCGGCCCTAATGCACGCCTCTCCCCCACAAGCCCCTCTCCCATGCGCGATCCAGCCTTTATACATAGAGATCAGTGGTCGTCACAAGCAACGACAATTTGACCGCTGGAAATGATATACCGCTGCACGTGGCCGGAAGACGATGAGGCCGACGTTGACCATGACGCGGGAGCACGAGCACGGGCAGCATAGCCCAGCCCCAAATTTTGTTTATTGTTTGTTCAACGATGCTCATTTTCTCGGGGAACAGTAGATGAAACTTATTTGTCTTGGAATTCCCAATCGCAGCCACAGAAATGTGGAAGGATCATGCTTGTAAAAAAATAGTGGCGCTGGATAGGTTATTCAGTGAAATCTTTTCTTTTACACTGGATGACGAAAACCTGGCAGGGCTTTTAGCACTCATCCAGTAGGATGTCAATGGGAAGGGGGGTCTATTGTTTCATGGGACAACTTTACAATAGTTATTTGAACCGCACTGGGTAACCCCTCGTCCCATGACGTGGTTAGGAGCGCGGATCAAGTGCGGTCCCCTAGACTCCAAAGCGTTTGGAATTTCGGGTGGCGGATGGAGCTCTTTGGGGCAGATTTCAGACACGTCCATATCATTTAGTGTACAATAAGGTACAGCGGACAATTTGATGGGCAAGTGTGCACATATGCTTCGGCTGAGAAAAGTTATTCAGGATCGAAGTTGACTCAGAATGGAAGCTGAAATGGAATCGTAGCAGTTGGGACCCAGGTCGAAGTACGGTAAATAAATGGATAGAAATGTTGGCTCCCTCAGATTGGGAAATGAATATCAGAGTTACGATGTCATGAGCGAGCACTGGGATGGCAGAAGCGTCAAAAACCGGCGGCACGGCAAACCCACAGTGCCGTCTTCCTCACACCGTTACACAATGAGGGCGTCAAGGCGGACACTGATGAACATGAGCATATGACGCCAGTAATACCTTAGTGGTACCTCAGAAAGTTATACATGTGTAGTTGCTCGCACGATGAAGCAAAGATTATAACACCTGGATGCTCACATGCGGATCAGTAGCTTCAAGGCGCTCGGAATCTATCACCCATTCAGTTGTGCGCTTGCGGATATGGAAGTCGTTTCTGAACGCAGAAAAGGACTGCGCAGTGAACTAACACTACAGTGCAAAATGTGCACACTAAAGAGTGTGGCTGACACTGAGGTTCCACCAAGCATCGGACAAGATCATATGGACGTGAACACCGCTGTAGTTTTGGGAGTCCTCTCTAGTGGAACAGCATATTGAGCCGATGATCAGTTATGTGCCGCACTAAGCATGCCGTGTATGGTGACCGGAACATTCGCGAAATAGCAGGACCAACTGGCGGACTGTAGCAGGCGTACAGGACAGAGTCACGTACCGGAACTGAGGAAGTGCGGTCTGTGGAAGTGCGCGCATGTCTACTGGTACCAGATCCACGGCCAACTCCACGTATAACCAACCGGCAGTACTGCCTCTTCGTTGTAGGTACTGGACGACGCCTTTCGGAACGAGAAAAGGGTGGTGTACCTTGCGCGAATTTATAACCACTACGTCCTGCCAGAGCCTATTGACCCTGGCTATCCGAATCATGCGAATTAGGGCTCCCTATTACAGAAGGAAGTACGCTAAGCCAGAAGAATTGTAATCAGTGTACCGTGTGCCTTTTGCTAATCGAGACAAGCTCATGTGATGTCGGCAGCCTCGACGAGGACGTGAAAGAAAGCTAGAGTGGATTTCTGGAAATTCCTACGCGGATAGGCAAGGTGACACTCACAATGACAATTTGTTATGAAATGCTCTCACTCCGAGATCCACGGGCTGAAAGTCATCTCCAGACGAATGGGACATCAAAGACCCAGTTCACGGCTTGCTGATCTGTACATGGGCGAAGTCTGGGGCCGTGGTTAGTGACGACCAGGATGAGCACAACAGTCCCGAATTATATACTCGACCAAACTGGAAACCTCCATTCGCACTTTACATTCCAAGCAGCTGTATGGTCCACGCACACACATTTTTCTCCTCTACCCTGCTTTTCTTCCCTTTTCTTCTCTTTTGCCTTTCTCCTCCCCCTCCACTGATGTCCAATGATATGGGAAATGCTATGCAGCCTCTTTGCAGTTTCATTTCATTTCTGTTGACTGTGCACGTAAATGAAGCGTTTTGCACCACCACAACGTGGTCTGAAATTTGTAAGCCCAGGGTGACAGGAAATAAAGAAAACAGGTTGCGGTTTCGTTTCGCAATTTCCGACTAATGTCGGTAGGCCATAACATGTCGACACAAACTTGTCTCAACCGCGTCCTCTCCAACTTAGGTTTTTTGTGTTACGAGAGATTTCGTTTATTATATGCGCAAGCGTTGCAGAAATCATACGAAACGACTGGTGACTAACCCTTCGCCCGACAACAGCACAGCACGGAACAGCAACAGATCAACGAAGAAGTTCAGGAGACAGCTGGACAGCCTGTGCGCATTCAAAAGCCGCGCCACTAATTGTTCCGTCTGGCTGAGCGCGATATGCGTGTTTGCAGCATTGGACTTGGCATGGGTGAGCACGAGCGGTCATATGTTTGCACAAGATTTCGCTTGACCGGTCGCGCGCCAAGTGAAAACAAAAATAACACAAAAAGAAGACGTTACATCAGCGGTACTGCATTTCCATGCAAGCGCCAAAATGTTGTGAAGCGGTGACTGCGCAAACCATTTCGCTCGCTGCGCCATCCCTCGACTGTAGACGACGAAGTGCCGGCTATGATGCACCGCCGCTATGATGCACCGCTAAAGGGATCAGGAAGTCGACACGGTACACGTTAGACGGCAGTGTCACCGAAAAATCTAGCGGCCTACTGGCCTTGGTTTGGTTGGGGTCAGAAGACCCAGCACCAAGACCAAGACTAAGGCTAAGACCACTCACATGGCAAACAGACCCTCAAAAGGGGGAAGCCCGTCAAAAATAAAGAAATTCACACAAACAAACACAAGCTTTCCAAAAGTAGAATCTAGCAGAGGAGCGCGGAAGGAACACGTCCAGCTCGAACGACTTCTTCTTCTTCTGTGTGTGTGTATTGTCATCAAGCAGGAGAGCTACCTATGGAGGTAGTCCCCTTTGGACAGACACTAACTTTACGTTACAGTCCTACAAGCTAGATAACAACACTCTCTAGGAGAGTTTGCTTTTCGTACTGACCATACCAAGCGAACAATCCAAACACGGGAGAGCCGCTGCAGAGTGCAGTACGGTCCTAGCGAGCTGTCTAGAACATGATTTGCCACTCACCCTGAATGTGGCGGAAAAGACGTGTAGACGTCAGCCAGCGGCGTGAGCACTCCACAAGACCATACAGTGCTTGCTCACGGACAATGTGGCTACGAAGCCCTGACCTGACAGCCTGAAATATAGCTGCGTCTCCGAAGTCTGGGCCACCGAAAGCCAGCCGGCAACGACGGATCCAAATTTGAAAGTTGATCTCGGTAATTAATAAAGCCAATTGTTTACGCTGAACGCGCGGAACAGGCAACGGTTCCAGGAACTGTACGGTGGCCCAGGCGACAGTCGACAGCTGAAATATCTGGGTTACTCTGCGCCACAGCAAAAGAGGAACACGACAACGCCGGAAACAGTGCTCTGCGGTTTCACACATCCCGCAAGACGGGCAACCGTCAGAGCGAGAGATGTGAAAGCGGTGTAGTCGCTCGCGAAGAGGAAGAACGTTCTGGCTAACGGTTATTCATTCTATGTGGGTCACACACGGACCAAAGAAGTGATAAGCCGCTGTAACGATTTCGTCAGCATGCAGCTTCAACGGTGTGCAGGATAAGCTCTCTCTCACAGCGCCCCCTACGTCCAAATAAAGAGAAACGGTGACTTGTCGGAAGGTGTCGGAAAGTGGCCCTATTCCGAGCCGCTGTCGAGCGCTAGCGACGGTGTCGATAGAGGAGTAGCGGTAGAAGGCGATAACGAGCGCCGGGAGCGATACCTGCCACTTTCGGTATTCCCATGTCGCTTTTAACGACAGTACGCTTGGTTTGTTGACAGTCGTTAAGACGTCAACTGGAACGAGACTTTGCACTCTGAGCCAATAATGTAGCAGGAGGAGAATCACGTGGAATGCCTTGTTTTGGAAACAGACGACGACGACAATATTAATAATGGGGGGGGGGGGGGGGTTGACGTCGCGAGACAACTGAGATCATGAGCGACGCCACAGCGGTCGCTCTGTGGATTGCTCTTTAAAGGTCAGCTCCGGAGATACCTTGACTTCTTGAAACTGTAACAATATTCTGGAAGCCCATATCGAACTGTGTCTGACAGGACCCTTCATTTCCACAAAACAGCCCCATATTTTAAATAATCATAAATTAACCATTTCGAAACAGACATGGGGGCCGCCATTTTTATGACGGCAGCTGTTCACGCGGTCTATATCGCCGACGTAAGTGATATCAGTGTTCTTCAAGACTTCCCTCCCTCTCTACGGAGCATACGGGAATGTAAACAGGCGATGGTGGCAGGGAGCGTCTGCTCGATCGACGTAGGCTTCTTGATCGCATCGTTTTTTTAATATTTGGGATGACCTGCCAATGCTAAAACACGCTGTTGATACCACTTGTGCAGTTAGGATTCGTGCAGCTATGCTGTCGCGTTCCGGCCAGCGGCAGACTGGCTAAGAACGCAATGAACGTCACGTATATTGTCAACGGAACTGTGCTACGCCTACATACGAAAGATATTTTTATTCGCATTGTAGGTGTCTTTGATAAAGTAAGTCAATTCATCGCTTAATTGAAGACTTCACTCTCTTATAGTTACGGCTCACCACTGCTGCATCACTTGCGCATATCTTTCTCACTTTCGAATACCTGGCGTTTGACGTTACAGGAGCAGTAATCGCATTTCTTGGCATTATAACCGGGTGAACGAGTTGTGTTTGGCAACGCCATGTTATCGTATACACACTGCAGGTACTACGTACGTAAGAATTAGGCTTGAATGACAACCTTAGTGTAGATTCGCGATGAACGTATTTGCCGAAATTTTACACTGTCGAGAGAGTAAGCACCAGATACAAGAACAAGATACTTACATGAGGGCATACATGGCTTATGAGAGCTGAACAGAAAAAGAAAGGAAGGAAAAAATAAACGAATACAAAAATACACTGCACAGTACAAGGACACCATGCAAGTGTAATTATCAGGGATATCTTGCACCTTATTTCGGCTGGTTTACTAGTGCAGTGCAGCCATGAGCCATCACATTAATCAACCACAAAAAAAGAAAGAAAAAAAAAAGAGAAAAGAAATGAAGATGAGTTGCTTCCATATGTGAAAGACACCAGTATTACATCTGGACCTGCATGCTGGTTTCAGGAGCCGATTTACTTCTTGAATCAATGCACATCTCCACACATTCCACACATACTGTAATTTTACACGTAACACTGAATAGACCATAATTTTATTGAATACACAGAGATCATAAAACTATCTGACTCCCCCATAATCCCTCGCAACAGGTAAACAAGCACACTGCAAGATGGACAGAACACAGGTGTCAGTTCAGGTGTTCTGTGGTAAGTCTTAGGTGCAGAATCAGGTCATTCCCCACAAACCAGTGAAAGGGGTTGCAACACCACCATCCCACATGAACATAAAAGCTTCTTCGTACCAATGTGTGTCTTACAAACCAAGGTTGGAATAGAGCGTAGAAAATGGGCACCTTGAATAGCAAAACTCAAGCAGCTCTAACGTCACAGACCTCACGGCTATCAGTGGAATTGGCTGTATTTCTGAGGTCCTTGATATTCGTCCGTTAGTCAGGCATCTGTTCGAGAGGTTTTATCTCACGAAGTATGACACATGAAAAAAAAAAAAGATTGATCAGCATTATGGAGCGCAATGCATGATGCACCCATGATGTAACAAACCACGTCTATGAAAGCGTCCCAACCCCTTTGATTTTTCCCTGGCACTTCATGTAGTAAAAATGGCTAAGGAACATGGGGTACCATTTACTGTGTGCTCCAAAATATTGTGTTTGTTTCCCCATCCCCTACGCTTCTACAGACGCCACCGATTAATGGCGAATGAAATGCCAAAAACTAAAAATCCTAGGTATGCGACTGTCTGTACATGTTCGCCGAAGCCCTTCTGCTGTCGACTTGCATTTAATGCCTTGCAGAGTTGTTAGCGTTTACTCATTCACTGTAACTCTTGCGGTGAGCCCCCCTTGTGTAGTCTCTTCCTTCTGTTCGGGGGCTCATGAACAGCTATCGTCCACAGAGATCGAGCAGAGCACCAGAAAGCCCCCGGACATAACCTGACATGAAAATTAGCATTATTAGAATTCCTAAAACAGACAGAACAGGCTTGTGCAGTACAGAAGCAATGCAATTCTCTGTTTCAGTAGTTTTCTCACACACATTCCTTTTGTGTAGATACAATATGTGGCACACAGATAAGGTGGAAGTGATACATGACCTACTTACCATGACATACTTTGATACATGACCGAATAACAGCACTGAGACAAGGAAACTTTTAGTGCACACAATGGCGGGATGTCCTTCAGAAGGGGAAGTACACCCACTATCCCCTACAACACTTCGAATGTTCCAGTTCCTGTAAGTGAGGAATGCAGGACAGTTGCTTATAGTAATCGCTGCTAGCTTGAAATACTGTAAATCACCTTCGTGGGGCCAAAGCAGCTTCCCAATGCCTTGATGTGCACATCTTGCATGGTGACTTTGATGCTCATAAATATGTGAAGCAACGTTATGATCCAAATATCCATGACATGCCAGAGTATCATGAGCCATTTTACCGGAAACAGGTTGCCATTATCATTGCTTGTCCATGTGTGCACACATGTACATGTTCACGATACTGTGGCACCATTATTGTAGCACCAGACGTTGCTTCACCAGTGCTGCTGTGTGTACCTCTTTCCTGGGGCCTGAGAAAGGAGAAGCAGAAATTATAATGATACCTGTTAAGGCTAATATTGTTAGGAAAAGTGCAAAAAAGCATCAACATATTTAAGAGCTACAAAATGTGATCAACAATGTTGACAGCATAGCTTGCCCCCAGCTATACCCCTTCTAATAGGAAATATGTTGTCAACCAATGGACAGCATACATATGTGTTATGACTGTGTGCTACAAAGCAAATGTGGCCCTCTTGCAATGTGCCATGTGTCAAAACGATGATTCACAGGTAGATGAGCCTTTCTCATGACTTCACCTATTTCTGCTAATCTGTGACGAGCATGCTGATCGTCATCCCTTACTGGTCAAGGTACTCAGTTGCTGGAGTCAACTTCATTAGTATAGAAGGACAGAATGGAATTTCTGGCACGTAATAACTTTACATTACAACTTGAATACACGGCACTCACAGACACAGCCCGGCTTTTAAAGAGGAACAACAATATGCTACCATGTATGCAGGAAATGGTGTGGTTCCATGGTTGGGAAAAGGCTGAATGTGATCACACAGAAGTCCAGACAGACACAGAGTGTCTCAAAACAGGAACTCCTAAGTTGTTGCTGATTTCAGCTGCTGTGACTGTTTTGTCTTCCCTGTGCCCAAGCTCAGACTTCTCCAAACTCATGTAATTTCCCAACCAGCTTCTCTGAGAAACTGCGTAGTTTTACATACAACCGCGGATTATAGGGTTTAGCAGTCCCATATTTGTCGTTCACATGTTTACATTGTGTGCAAGCCATAGTGCAAGTTCGTGCGGACACTTACCCGCAACTTTGGTCCTTTGTTGCTATCCTCTCCTCTTTGTTGTCGTCGAACGAGGCAGGTGCCGCATCCCTTTCCAGCGACTTTTACAGTCCAAATCGGCCGTCAAGTGAACGACCTCGTAACATTCTGATGCAAAATGCTTCGTGCACACACGACAGTTGCCTGGATATGTTCAGAGCACTCAACTACTGGTTTCATACCACTCAATCACGCACAATATCAACTGGGAACCTGCACGAAACATCTTTCTTAGTAGCGTACCTGCTCGTACTGCGAGAAGCACGGCATTCTCACAATTCACTCACGCTGCATCTCTCACAAAGTGACAACTTAGATGAGGTTGTGTGTACTGACTAGCCGGAGTAAAAAGATGATCAAATTAAAACGCGGAGAATGGTGCCCACACGTACACGACTCTCGATTTCGGTTTCAGCCTGACGAGTTGTGATTGCTGGCGATTGCGAAACTGCGAGCCAGCAAACAAGCCAAGAGGAGCCAAAGCGAAAGCTGAGCGTGACGTCAGCTGTTCAAGCGGACGATCGGACGGCAAACCAAAAACAGATTTCGCAGTAAATACAGGGTATTCGCCGAAACTATTTTGGAAGTACATTCAGTAGGCATCAACCTTTGTGCCTGCGAGTTTTTGCTGTAATCCGTGGCAGTGAGTTTCCTCCGGAGCTGACCTTTAACGTTGAGTGTTCTTTAACGTGCGATGAAATCTCATCACAGCTTTGGACAGGAAGCTAAGGACAGGCGCATGATATGCCAACATCTGTTGGATAAGGGAAGAATGTAGGCCGGCCATAGATCGGCAAGAACTTCCCCATCAGGATCCTGAGAGAAACCGCAGGATATTTATGCGTGCTGCTGCGCGCTCTTTAATATTCAAGACTTCTGCATTCCAGGTTAGATTACGGTCGCATATGAATCCTAGGAAGCGATGGTGAAAACCCCTACGGAGGGGACGTCCGTGCAGGCTGAGCTGAAACTTCGATAAATGCTTTCGTGTGAAAGGTAAGAAGACGCTCTTGTCCGGCGACACATCCATCCCCCCTTGAGTGAGGAAGTTAAGAGTGATGTCGAGAGCGTCCTGCAATCTTCTTTGGAGAGCCGGCCATTGTTTCCCAGAGCACCACAGGCATATGTCGTCAGCATACAAGCTTACGCGCACACCGCGTGGCAACAACGAAGGAAGGGCAGCCAGGAGTATGTTGAAAAGCAGTGGACTGAGCCCACGTCGTTGGAGGACACCGGCTGTGAGAAAGTGTGGTCCTGTCTTCCCGTCTTCCCCGGAGGAAATCAATAATCCAATGAAAGGCTCGACCTTTAATGCCCAGCTCCTTTATATATAGCTCCTTTTATATGCGCATGGCTGGCGGGGTCGTAAGCTCGTTTTACATTGAGGAACGTAGCCACCGTGAGGCGGCCATCCGCGCGTCGCTCTTCTATGGACGACATCAAGTCAAGCACGCTGTCCATAGTACAACGTGAGGCACGGAAGCCTGACATTTCTTGCGGTAGAAGGTGGTTGGTCTCAAGGAACCAATTCATGCGCGCTAGAACAAGAGGTTCCATGACTTTGCACAAACAGCTTGTCAAACTGATAGGCCGAAAAGATTCCAAGGCCCGGGGTGTTTTGCTAGGTTTCAGTACATGGATGACTTGTGAGGCCTTCCAAGGATCCGGAACCAACCCACTATTCCAGGAGGAGTTGATAAGCTTCAGGAAGACCAGTAAAGACGAAAGGCCCAGGTTTGCGATTGCCTGATACGAGATGCCATCAGATCCTGGAGCTAAATGTCCCCGAGATCGAGATATCGCAGCTGTGAGCTTCTCCGTGGTAAAGTTAGCGTTTATGGGTCCATCGGTTGAGAGTATAGGATCTGCGGGAAAGTCAGCAATATTGTTGCTTGTGACAGCCGATATGCCTCCGTAGATACGGCTTCTGATAGTCTTGTGAGAAGGCATTTCCAACCGCCAAGGCCTTAAAAGGGCTGAGGGGGCTTACTGGAAAACTTAGGCCTTTCATCTCACGCTAGATCCGTGCATTAGGCGTTTGAGGAGACAGTCTCGCACAAAACGAGCGCCATCTTCGGCGAGTCAGTCGTTCCTTATGGCGCAACGCTCGAGGATAGTGCATTCTCGCTCATTTTTTTGAAGGGCACAGAAAAGTCCTACTGTTTCGATTCTTGCTGACGAGACTCCTCAGGGATGTGCTTTCCAAATTTGGAATTGCACGCTCAACTGGTTTTCAGGAATTATAAGGATTCATTACAAAAATAACCAACGGCTGCACTAAGTACACTGATAAGACATATACCGTCCACCCCTATTGCACTCGAGTACATTGTGCTGCTTATAGGCATCTCTCTTCCTTTTGTCTTTGATTCTATAGCACCTAGGTGAACAACACCTCCAGGATATGGAGAAGGCCTGTGCCTTGCGTCACACTGGAAGGCCTGCTGTTACTATTGTGGATGTTGCCATGAAGTTAATGAAAGCACGGACGAGAAGAAAGCTCGAAGCAGGTCGCAAAGCAGGACAGGCCTCCATAAAGGTGACGTAAGTGTGCATGCCCGACATTATTTAGCAGGTGTTGGTTTACCAATCACTTTTGTGTGGCGAACGTGACTCCGCTTCCACCTCTAGATGTTCTGAGAATAAGCAGTCTTCCGCTTGTTTGTTTGGTTGTTTTTCTTTTTCTAAGGGAGGGTGTTGTTAACCGACATGCCTTCTTGATGGTGCCGGGAAAAGACAGCAACACGCAAAATTTGGAATTGAACCTTGACATCTTCTCATGATAACGCCGAGAACTAATTGAAGCGTATGATACAGTGATCACGGAGTAACAATTAGGCGCAAGTAACAAAGTGGCGTGAAGTTAATAAATTGGTTTTCGTAGCTGATGGAGTATAATTTCCTTTCATCATAATATAGGATAATTTTGTGGGGTTTTCGCTCAGACGCTGTCACACATACGCCGGCACATTTCCCTCAGAAGTCGCCCCAGGACACACATTTCTCATCGTCGACGGTATCCCCATTCCCCACAGAGAGAACAGAAAATCATCATCAGGACAAGCCTTACGAGTGGCAATCACCCCGTTCCACAGGCTACTAGCAGCAACCCAGAATTCTTCAACAGCAGCACAGCAAGGAAAAGCTTGGCAAAGGTTATCAGAGCTGATTCATCATATTTTCATTCTGGGCTGGAATTGCTGCTGATAGCCGGGCCAAGGTATATCTAAACAGGTAGCGCAACTCCCATAGGCCCCTGTGTCTTCAGAATGACGCCATCCATTCTTTGAGCGGACTACTACGATTGTAAATAAATGACGTCAGCGATGACGTCAGCACTATGAATATAAGTAGTGCATAATTAGCCATGGCACGTTTACATTCGCGCACTTTGTTTGAGTTGTATACCCTTCCCTCACCCAATCAACAACACCAGACGAGAATACAGAAAAATAAATCACATCAGGTTTAGTTAAACATATAAATTCGAAATATATAGAGTTATCACAGATTTATACGATTCCGGACAGAAGGGCATCGTGATGACCATACAGAAATTAGGAAGCTTCACTGAAGTTCCATTTCTCTCCTAGAGCTACAGGTACACCCAGTGATTAGACGCTTACATTTATTCAGTGAGTGGCTATTATAGGTAAATTGCAACGAAACATGGCATCATTGGTGCACAGCTGATCCCTGCTAACACCGTGCTAACACTCACGCTATCATATGGCCGCTCGTCACATGACGAAATTTTTTTTCGCGGGGCCAGGAGCAGGGGATGCATTGTATTTATCTGCTCACACAAGTGGTTCTTGGTCTACAGCTCCGAGATGCGAATGTCGTTTCCTGTTTAACCCCAAAAAGTGTACCAACTCAGTATTACAATGCACGGACACACGGTACGAATACAGAGACGCACGGATAAACACGCCCACTGTGACACATGCGCAAAGGGAGCAGGACACGGAAATGTACTCGGGTGGTGGCTGATTTCGTATATGTGCACGAGCGGGGCAACAGATTTTTTTCTACATTGAAATTACGAATAACCTACTAGTACACACAGAAGCCACGCCCATGTTGTAAATTTTTTATCTGTTTACGACCGTACCTCTACTGTCAACACCCAGGCTGCGTTCCAATACCCCGGTTAGTCGACTGCCTAGCGATCTAACCGGAAGTGCCGCCATGTTAAGTCTCGTTCCAAATCTCGCTAAGTCCGCTATTCAGTCAGCTACCGCCTAGTGCGCATCCATGCAGTCTAGTTATACGCCTGACCATCTGACAGCCGGGATGGCTGACAGCGGGAAACGCTAGTACCTGCTGCGCATGCGCCGTACGCATTTCTTGCGTGAGCAACGAGACAGCGCCACAGGCGCCTCGGCTAAGCAAGCCTGTTCCAATAGTGACAAGCAAAGGGGTCTACTCAGCTGCCTAGCCAGGCGGCTTCGCGGGTGCGAGGCATTGGAACGCAGCCCCGGGATCGCTGACGCCTCTTGCTGGTGGCCTTACCGATGGGTCTGATTTGGTACTTTCGCTTGTTTTCGCTACCAGTGCCAGGCTCCGCGCGCGATATCTGATGTACAAGTTCCCTTTCTCGTCTGCCCATGCCTTCCTTCCTCCTCGCATCATACTTTTCTTTGAAGTTGGCTTTCTTACATGTTCTTCTGCTATCAGGCAGAACCTGCATCACAGGAGGTGTCCCTGAATTCTGGTCATGCTAAGTAAATGATCGCCCTTTACGTAAAGCGGCTGGCCGTGTTTTGTGACAACCATCCCCCGCGGAAACAAAACAAAAACACATGTATCGGGAGACGCTATCAGAACTGCCCTTATCTTGTCCTGCATTTTCTGTTAATCTTTTTCGAGGACGCAAGAGGCGACAGTGTGCTCTTTCACCCTCTCATATTGGGGGTGAAGGAAAGACGGGTCTCCGAAGATGCGCAATGAACAAAATAAAGAAAAAATGGGGCTTCTTCACAATTTTTTGAACGGATTTTTGTTCTGAAAACGGCTACGATATCAGGTCACCGAAAGGAACCGATGTTCTTATTGGGACAACGTCGTAGTTTTTATAATTAAAAAGATAATTAACGATTTTTAGGTAATTAGTGATTTGACGGTCAAGCAACATATGGCCAAGAACGTCCGCCGGCCCAGAGATGATAGAAGAGAAAACAGCATGTCTATAGCCCTTATAGTTTTTTAATGAAAAATCTGTACCGCCTAAAAAAAGACACCCTGTACATATGATCACCGATTCCGCTACTCGATATGTGTGCACGTGGTACCAGGTTCTAACGAAACAAAAATAACGGTACTGATGGATGAGGAAACAACGGAAGCTGGGTGTCCCTTGCTTTGAGGAATAGCCTGACTTCACTTGAGAAAAGAGAGCTATATGAAAAAGCGCTCGCAGAAGTCGCGCAACGAGCGAAAATAGCGCACTTCGGCATATTTTTCACTAGGGCAGACACACACACACACACGTAAATGGGATGATGATGTGGTGGGTCATTCTCCGCCGTTATGGCGGTACACTGCCTCATTGCGCTTGTGGACGGGATGAGAAAGTGATGACGATGGAAATGTGTCCTATTAGAGTTCGTCAATTAGTCGAGCGCTGGAGAGGAACTCAGCAACAGCTCGTCGGCCTTGCATCAGATGTGAGGTGTCCGACCATGGTCCGAGAAGTTTGGACAATTCGAACCCGAGTTGGTCGACGTGGTGGAGAGCAGTTTCCGTGAGGGCGCGCTCGCGATCGTGCTCTCCGCAGACCAGGAGGACATGATGGAGGTCACCGGGCATACACACTAAAACATATCACACCTTTTTGAGTGTAAAGTTGGAGTTTGATAACTCACACCAAATTCGGTGTAAAGTCAGTAGGGTGTAAGAATCTACACCCTTTAGAAGGGTGTAAATTGAAATATTTCTTGCACCCTTTGTGGCGTAAAGTTGGTGTTTGATAACTTACACCAGCCCTGGTGTAAAAGCAGTGGGGTGTAAGAAATTACACCCTTTAGATGCATGGGCCGATGGCGATCGGTGCTTCAACTGCAAGGATGGGTACAGTCATTATCTCTATGTGCTGTATTAGACAGAGTCCTGTGAGTAAGCTTTTTTTTCTGCTTTAATAATGTTCATATTGATACGTATTAATATGCACGTTAAAGGGCGATCCATTGTCACAATAAAATATGTCACTACTGGTATATGCTATTGCTTCACATTTTTTATTTCAGCTCCACACGCAGTAACATTATTAGTAAGCTGTATGACTCACTCCTTTCATTGTGTGCGCAAGCGGCCCTGTATGGAGTCTTGTAACATTGTAATGAATTTGAGAAACTGCAGTGCACAGCTTAGAGGAGTGCTGAAAAGTGCTGTTGTGAATAGCCGCATGAGGTGAAGGCATGTCAGGATGAGGATGCTGAGGCCTCTCGGGATCTCGATGCCCTGAGGTGAGGTTTGTGATGCCAAAATTTAAAATGCAATTTGAGGGTGAGGGCGACTGAGGTTTAGTTACTGGTGAGGAAAATTTGGTGAGGGTGAGTGACGCCAATAAAGTCCGTGCTTCGTGACGTGAAGATGAGTGAGGCCGCAGGAAAATGTTCTTGCACCAATGTTCTTGCATTTTGAGGGAATATATGTCTGGAACTATCTCGATCGACAAAAAACTTTTCAAAGGCAGTTCATGAAGCCGTCTGCTTAGCCCATGACTTAGCCGATAGAGGTGCTCGACGACGGCCAAGCGTTGATCGTTCGCAGTGCGTTTTTCTTTCGGAATAAGCTTTCAAATGCTGCTGCCAATATTAACAGCTTGCCTGCTGCTTTACAGGACCTCTAATGAATCACACTGGCCGTATTTTATTATATATATATATATATATATATATATAATGAAGAAAAATAGCATACGCTCTTTGGGTGCACGTTGAACATATGTTTACAAGTCCCAAACATCGCCACACCAGCATTGGACAGCTGTTTCGGCCTTATTGGGCCTTCATCAGCAATGCGTAGGTGGGCGACGTTTGAGCGAGTGGCGTCGGAAGGTCACGTGGAACGTGATGTCCTCCCGTCAGGGCGAGAAACTCACCTTTGAAAGCCCAGTGCGAAGCCAGTAAGGTATTAAGTGAAAAAAAAAAAAAATAGCATAGGCTCTTTGGCTGCACGTTGAACATATGTTTACAAGTCCCAAACATCGCCACACCAGCATTGGACAGCTGTTTCGGCCTTATTGGGCCTTCATCAGCAATGCGTAGGTGGGCGACGTTTGAGCGAGTGGCGTCGGAAGGTCACGTGGAACGTGATGTCCTCCCGTCAGGGCGAGAAACTCACCTTTGAAAGCCCAGTGCGAAGCCAGTAAGGTATTAAGTGAAAAAAAAAAAATAGCATAGGCTCTTTGGGTGCACGTTGAACATATGTTTACAAGTCCCAAACATCGCCACACCAGCATTGGACAGCTGTTTCGGCCTTATTGGGCCTTCATCAGCAATGCGTAGGTGGGCGACGTTTGAGCGAGTGGCGTCGGAAGGTCACGTGGAACGTGATGTCCTCCCGTCAGGGCGAGAAACTCACCTTTGAAAGCCCAGTGCGAAGCCAGTAAGGTATTAAGTGAAAAAAAAAAAATAGCATAGGCTCTTTGGCTGCACGTTGAACATATGTTTATAAGTCCCAAACGTCGCCACACCAGCATTGGACAGCTGTTTCGGCCTTATTGGGTCTTCATCAGCAATGCGTAGGTGGGCGACGTTTGAGCGAGTGGCGTCGGAGGGTCACGTGGAACGTGATGTCCTCCCGTCAGGGCGAGAAACTCACCTCTGAAAGCCCAGTGCGAAGCCAGTAAGGTATTAAGTGAAAAAAAAAAAAAATAGCATAGGCTCTTTGGCTGCACGTTGAACATATGTTTATAAGTCCCAAATGTCGCCACACCAGCATTGGACAGCTGTTTCGGCATTATTGGGTCCCTGGAAGGGCATTAGCAGACTCCCAAGGCAATGTCTTAATTAACTTTAAATAATTAACTTTTTAATTATAAAACCTATGAAGTTCTTCTAATGAGAACATCCTATCTCTTCGGTCACGATACAAAACCCGTTTTCAGAACGAAAATCCGTTCGATAGATCGTCAGAAAAGAAATCGTGTAGGGACACCTCGTTTTTTGGTTATTTTGTTCATTGTGCACCTTCGATAAAGCGTCTTTCGTTCACCCCCAGTGTGAGAGAGTGAAAGAGCACAGTGCCCCCTCATACCTCGAAAACAAATGTATCGGGTGACTCCATCGGAGCTGTCCTTATCTTGAGCTGCATTTTCTGTTTTCTTTTAATCTTTTTCCAGGACGCAAGAGGGGATAGTGTGCGCTTTCATCCTCTCGTGTTGGGGACGAAGGAAAGACGCGACTCTAGAGATGCGCAATGAATAAAACAAAGAAGAAAATGTTTTTTTTTTAGATGTCCTTTAAAAATCATGGTCACATTTAGCTGAGACACCCCGTATATGACAATAAGCACGCATGGCATTTCTAACGTATTCATTATTTGGCTATTAGAACGAGTTAACCCGTAAGGACGTTACGGCCTTGCACAATGCTGCATGAGAACGAGAAATCTGGCGAGTTACAGAATAAAGGAAGTTTAAGCCACATGTCCGAAAGTAGCAGAGTGGCTACAGTGCTCGGTTCCTGTGTATTAGGTCCGGCAATCGAATCCCCTCCCGTACAATACTTTACCGGCCTCGGTGGCTCAGTCGGCAGCGTGTTCGCCTTCTGATCGCGGGTTCGAACCCGGTCGAGGACGGCAGTAACTTGGTGGCAGGGTACAAGTTGCTTAGACACGCCGTCTTCCGCGAGGGACGTTAAATACGGGGTGCCGTGTGATGAGCTTTCATCGCACGTTAAAGAACCCTCAACGTTAAAGAGCAATCCACAGACCGACCGCTGTGGCGTCGCTCATGCTCTCAGTTGTCTCGCGACGTCAACCCCCCCATTATTAATATTGTCGTCGTCGTCCGTTTCCAAAACAAAGCATTCCACGTGATTCTCCTCCTGCTATATTATTGGCTCAGAGTGCAACGTCTCGTTCCCGTTGACGTCTTAACGACAGTCGACAAACCAAGCGTACTCTCGTTAAAAGCGACATGGGAATACCAAAAGTGGCAGGCATCGTTCCTGGCGCTTGTTATCGCCTTCTACCGCTACTCCTCTATCGACACCGTCGCTAGCGCTGGACAGCGGCTCAGAATAGGGCCACTTTCCGACACCTTCCGACAAGTCACCGTTTCTCTTTACTTGGACGTAGGGGGCGCTGTGAGAGAGAGCTTACCCTGCACACCGTTGAAGCTGCATGCTGACGAAATCGTTACAGCGGCTTATCACTTCTTTGGTCCGTGTGTGACCCACATAGAATGAATAACCCTTAGACTCATCGACTCAGCTCTGTGTGGCTGGTCTTCCGCTCTGATGCCAATACAGTATCGACTCAGCCGCCGACTCAGGCAGTGTCACGCGTGGAATTCCTTCTCACTCTGGTGAAGAAGGCTCCTGGTGGCTGTATACGATCTTTTCAGCACCAGGATGAGTCAGATTTTGAGCTGAAAGCTATGTCTCTCCAGGGGGCTGCAACCCTGAAAGGTTTGGCCTCTGTAGATGTAAATGGTGTTGCCATTCCTTTGGTTTCTTTGGAAACCAACCTCACCGTAGTTACGGTGTCTAAGGCACCGGTTGGTGTGGATAACGCGCACATTGTTTCAGTGCTGTGCCAGTATGGCACAGTAAAGGACATTGTCCGCGAGACATACGACCATCCGGAACTCAATTTCATATAGACCGGCAACCGCCGTGTGATTATGGAAATGAAGTCCCCGGTGCCAAACTTCATCCGCGTTAGGGGTAGGCGACTTATATTTCGCTACCCAGGCATGCGGAGAACTTGTTTTAGGTGTGGGCAGTCCGTACATTTTAAAAAGTCCTGCTCGGTGCCTGTGTGCTCTAGGTGTGGGGAGGTATGTCATGCTACCTGTGAGAAACGCTGCCGTAGGTGTGGGGGAGACCATGCTGCTAAGTCATGCTCGGTGAAAACCTGGGCGTCCCGTGTGGTGGGCATTCCAAATGTCTCGGAGACCGGTGGCGCTGGGTCTGCACCAGCAGAGAGTGCGCCTTCTGCGGTTGTAGTGTCGGAGGTCGCGGGTTCTGTGGCATTGGAGCCTGCAGCTGTTGTCGTTCCTAACACAGTGGATGGGGTGGAGGCAGGGATGTCCTCTAAGTCTATGTGCGCGAACGATAAAACGTTACAAAGGGAACCTAAGGGTCATAGTCTACCGACATACATTGCACCGTAACCTGTACCCTCGTAAAGTATCCGTGACATGACTTCAGAACACACGACGACAGTTTCATTCGCCTACTCGTAGTCCAAACCGGCGAAGTTTTTGCTTGGACCGAAAACCGTTAAATAAATTTTTCGGTTTCCCTCCTGAGCGAAAAAAACGTATACGGTTTCGATTCCGTTCCGGTTCGCACCAAAATAGCGTTTTTTTTTCGGTTTTCGATTCCGGTTTTCGATTCGCTCCGACACCCTGTTCGTATCTTTCATAATTAAAAAGTTAATTACCGATTTTTCGGTAATTAGTCATTTGACGGTCGAGCAACATTTGGCCAAGAACGTCCGCCGGCCCAGAGATGATAGAAGTGAAAACAGCATGCCTATAGTCCTTATAGTTTTTTTGTGAAAAATCTGTATAGCCTAACAAAGACACCCTGTATGCAGCTACTCTTGAAGCAAAGCGGTCCAAGAAGGGACGCCCCAGGCAGAAACTTCGAGTAGAAGGTGTCACTGACGTCGCCTTATTTCTGCTGTGTTGTTTCGTACAAGTAACCACTGGAGGGGGGATCAAAATATTAGTTTGGTCGCAAACTCAATGTACAGAAGGTGCGCTGGGAAACCACAAGACGTGTCTATGGTCTCTAGGGTGCTACGTAGATGTCGTCCAGCTCTGGTATGTCAGAGGCTAACTTGTAAGTCCCCGTATAGCCCTGCACTCTTAGAAATGAACTTCACTGTACTGCGCGCTCACTGACAGCCACGATCTCTGATGATATCGTCATCTGCCCTGATTTGTTGATGGCTAAGTGGACTGGCGGCGGCCTTTTATGTAGGAAATTCGGTGTCACGCTACGACAAAAGTAGTAGGTACTGGACTCTCATAGTGCACAACGCTCAACTATCCTGAACACGATTTAATTAGCAATTAGAGCTAATTGGGACCCCCACATTAATCAGCACCCTCCAGGGAGCCACCACACTAATTGGGGATCGTATAAATCGTGTCCAGACCAGCTGAGCGTTGTGCACTACGAGAGTCTATAAAAAATAGGCAGAAAATAAAATAAAAAGATAGAAATAGATTGGAGAGAAACAATTTATTCGAAAATCAACGATGCCGCGGCGAAGAAGCCGCTCCACAACACCTGAGTGACCAGCGCCCGCCATGTTGGTAGTTGGCACCCAGCAGTTGCAGAGATCGACGACAGGTGGCCGCTTAGTTGCAAAGCATCACACCAGATGGCGCCACCATCATAGCTCTAGGCGAGAAAGACAGAACAAGACACTAGCGGCAGGTAGAAAATGCCAACACTGCTGAACAAGTCTAGGCATGCGAGAGAAAAGGTCTAACCACTAGTGCTAAACAGAAAACAGTACACATCGGGGAAAAGGCAGTCGACTAGGCCTAACCACAGCGCCTCAACACTATACACCTAACACAAGGCGGGAACCGCTAAACAACAGGCTTGCTCTCCGCTAAACAAGTATAAACATGCGCAAAAAGGCTTAACGCGAGCGCAGTCAAACATCGACAAATCACTCGTTGGTCACCGCTAAACACGGCAAACATGCGAGAAAAGGAGCGCGGCAAATCACTCACCTTTTCCCCCGCGGCGACTGCTCATCAGCCAGGCAGAAACTGAGCGAGCGCGAGGACTGCAGACCAACCGAGCACACGTCTGCTCTCCGCGACAGCCAGCCAGAAACTGACCGAGGCGACGCGCTGCGACAGCTACGCATACGCGCGCGCTCCTAGCGCCCTCTGCGCGCTCCTACCGCCACCTGCGGCGACCACCTGCGAGAGGCTATTTGAGAAGAGCATTCCTGCGCCCTCTTGCGTTGCTCATTGGTCGTGACGTCATCCCATTCTCACAGGGCTACCCTGCTTTTTTTTCTTTTTTTCCACACAGTTGACACAACTAGACAAGGTCAATGTGCAATGAAAGAATGTGCGTCATCATGCACCTGCGTGGCTCAAGGACGCGTGCGCTCTAGACAGGGGACCTATAATTTATTGAATCACTATCCCAAGATTATTTCCTTTATTCTTCTGTAAGAATTGAATAGGAAACTATTGCAGAAGAGCACCATGCATGAAAGCTGATCGTAGGAATTCCAGAGTCTTACTAAATGAGACTTGCAAAAGAACAAAATATCCTAACACGTAACTCCATCAACGGCTAATAGGAGGGCTAGGCACTCAACAAATCAACACAGAGTACGGGTAACAAGGAGCGCAGAACGATGCGTCTACTCCATCTGACAGCCAGGCGCGGAACTGAGTCGTAATGCTCTTTCTCCTTTATAAAGTCATGCATCTGTCCCTCTTGCGGTTGATTTCTGAACTAATTTAATGGCGAAATTATTAAGAATAGCACTATTCCCATTCAGGGCAGCACTATCGTCAAGACAACAATGTTCCTTGTCAAAAAAGAAAAATACAAAGCGTCAACAAAGGAAAGCATGCATATCGGGGCATGTCAGAACACGTCAGGACAAATTGCACGACTGCTGGGCAACAGAGGAAAACAAACACTTGAACTGAGTGAAAAGACACTCACTATCATCGGACACGTACACTACATTCCCTCATTGTAAATCCGCTCGTCACAAAATCCACCTGCATCGTCGAACACCATTCACCAGTGACGAACCACACATCCGCACCCCATCAGAGGCAGACAGAACCCCAGCGAAACTAAGCTCTTCCACTGACGGCCAACGCAATTGCTAAGAGCAGAATTAACGTGTCCAGACCTGCCAGTGTCCAAGAGAGAAGTGAATCCTTGCGCCCCCTGCAGGCCGTTCTCATTGGTCGTGACGTCACCCTATTATCTCACGGCTACACTGTTTGTTTTATCATCAGGCTGTCCTGTGCTTTCTTCACGCAGGGACAATGCAAATGAGTATTTAGCATTATGCAATAATTATCTGATAGCAGAAATGGGTCTATTTGTCACAGTTTATTAGCGTGTGCGTCGTTATTTTATTTCTTCATTTTTCTCTTATAGCTAGGCGAGCAAAAGTGCGTGTAATTTTTCTCCGCTCTTTTCTTATTTTCTCTACTTTTATGTAGAAGAAAGCCTCCTGCATAAAAGCTGAATAGTGTTCTATCAGTGGAAGTGGGGTTGTTTGTTTGTTTTTGTTGGGTGTTCGATATCTTGATGAACTAAGCAGTGCTTAATTTTGTAGGTTTTTGAGCAGAAATGCTGGTATCTGAGCACGGAGTAGAAATTTCTATATTGCTCTGCTCCCTAAAAAAATTTGTACGTCGTTTTCCAAGCAGACCGCGTTTAGTTTACGCGAAATAGAAAAATGAAGTTGTGTATGCTCTATGATGATCCACCGCAGGCTTAGGCCTTTTCCTCGATGAGCAGTGTTTTGTATGCGATGTCGCATGTCTGGACTTGTTCAGTAGTGTTGCAATTTTTACCCTTCGCTAATATCTTGTTGCTGTCGTCTTGTGTTAGACGTTGAGCTTCGTAGCGATGTGCGGTAACGCTACGATTATTCCTGAGCGCTCCGTGTGTTTAATGCGTTGTCCTCTGTGCGTGCATGCATGTGCTTTTTTCCTGAGTTGTGATGTCATCATGGCATGTCTGGACTTGTTTAGCAGTGTTGCAGTTCTTCCCGCTGCTAGTATCTTGTTGGTGTCATGTTGTGCTAGATGTCACAGGGCAAACCAGTTGTTGTTCGAGTTTGCGTTTAAACAGATTTCGGTTCTCCTTTTTTGCGAGTTAATTTAGACAAGAGTTAGAACGGGCACTTGTTCGGCTGGCCATGACAGCATTGACAGCAGCAGCCATGACAGGGATTCCAGAATTTACTGCCTCCAGATGTTTTGTAAGACGCGTTGGAGGGACAGTCCAAGTAAAGAAACTGGACACTTCGACGCAACTATGTGTGTGTACTGCGGGATGTTCTCGACCTCCTGCGGCGAGGCCAGGCATGGCATTTTTTGCGCGGTCGCACCATTTACGGTAACCCGATGCCACATATTTTTCGTCCAGAATCTTTTGGTCCCCAGATTCTGGGAATTGTCTCCAGACTCTGTCTCTTGGAAAGTGAAAAATACATTATCCTTTTTTATGTTAAGTGGCCAGTCGTGTTGGGTGGCAGAGGCGTGGTGACCCTTTTTCCCGCCCAAGAGAAGATGGATACCCCGTGAAATAAGTTTTGGAAGCCCCGTTTAACGACGTGATATAAGGAGATAGTTGGAAGAAATTGGGGGAGTCCGGTAGTCAATTTGGAAAGGAGAAGAAAGAGAACGCGAACGGGGTAGCAGCGGTTTTCCCGACGGGGAAGTTTGGGAAGAGTAGCGGCGGCATTAGTTTCTGTTTCGAGTAACGGTGTCGACGATCGGTTCGTGGTATCGAATGCAGGTTGCTGCATAGAAAGTGGTTGATTGATGTGAAGTGTGCAAGAGTTGTGTGCCACGGTGTGACGTCGGGGGAAACGCAGAAGACACGCCGCCGCGACAAGAAGACATCTCGGGCTCTTCGAAGTTTCTACGGACTTCCCCACCCCTATACAGCTAAGTGATTTGGATAAGACTGGCGTGGTGCAATCTTGTCGAGTAGTCTGAGTAGTGGTTTTGATCGTGATCTTAAGAAGCAGAGATACATTGTGTGCATTTTGTTGGCCGCCTGGGTGACGAGTGTGATTTTAGGTTCATTCAGCAGAGAGTGTCGTTGGGAAAGTTTGTAGGATCGCATAGGTGGAATGTGTTAGTTTGTGATATACCGTCATTTCTGTGTTTGTCGTGAAGTACTCAGTAAAAGTGCAAGTTTCATTGTTTGTTGAAAACGAGTCTGGGCTCATTCATTACCGCACTGGCCACAGTCCCTCCACTAGCCGGGTTCGAATCTATACCTTGATCACGGGTGGAGGTTTATTCCACTCATTCAGACCCGAAACCGTGACAGTCTTGACGATAGTGCTGAATGGGAATAGAGCTATTCTTATTCTATTCTATTTCGCCATTAAATTAGTTCAGAAATCAACCACAAGAGGGACAGATGCATGACTTTATAGAGGAGAAAAAGCATTACGACTCAGTTCCGCGCCTGGCTGTCGGATGGAGTAGAAGCATCGTTCTGCGCTCCTTGTTACCCGTACTCTGTGTAGATTTGTTGAGTGCCTAGTCCTCTGATTAGCCGTTGATGGAGTTACGTGTTAGGATATTTTGTTCTTTTGCAAGTCTCATTTCAGTCAGACTTCGGAATTCCTACGATCAGCTTTCATGCATGGTGCTCTTCTGCAATAGTTTCCTATTCAATCCTTATAGAAGAATAAAGGAAATAATCTTGGGATAGTGATTCAATAAATAATAGGTCCCCTGTCTAGAGCGCACGCGTCCTTGAGCCACGCAGGTGCATGATGACGTCATGCCATGGCTTCATTGCAGATTGACCTTGTCCAGTTGTGTCGACTGTGTGGAAAAAAAGAAAAAAAAACAGGGTAGCCCTGAGAGAATGGGATGACGTCACAACCAATGAGCAACGTAAGAAGAGGGCGCAGCAATGCTCTTCTCTCTTAGCCTCTCGCAGGTGGTCGCCGCAAGTGGCGGTAGGAGCGCGCAGAGGGCACTCGGAGTGCGTCGCCTCAGTCAGTTTCTCGCTGGCTGACGCGGAGAGCAGACGTGTGCTCGGTTGCTCCGCAGTCCCCGCGCTTGCTCAGTTTCTGGCTGGCTGTCGCGGAGAGCAGACGTACGCTCGGTTGCTCCGCAATCCCCGCACTCGCTCAGTTTCTGCATGGTTGATGAGCAGTCGCCGCGGGGGAAAAGGTGAGTGATTTGCCGCGCTCCTTTTCTCGCATGTTTGCCGTGTTTAGACGTGAACAACGAGTGATTTGTCGATGTTTGACTGCGCTCGTGTTAAGCCTTTTCGCGCATGTTTAGACTTGTTTAGCGGAGAGCAAGCCTGTTGTTTAGCGGTTCCCGCCTTGTGTTAGGTGTATAGTGTTGAGGCGCTGTGGTTAGGCCTAGTCGACTGCCTTTTCCCCGATGTGTACTGTTTTCTGTTCAGCAGTAGCAGTTAGACCTTTTCTCTCGCATGTCTAGACTTGTTCAGCAGTGTTGGCATTTTCTACCTGCCGCTAGTGTCTTGTTCTGTTTTTGTCGCCTAGAGCTATGATGGTGGCGCCATCTGGTGTGATCTAAGTGGCCACCTGTCGTCGATCTCTGCAACTGCTGTGTGCCAACTACCAACATGGCGGGCGCTGGTCACTCAGGTGTTGCGGAGCGACTTCGTCGTCGCGGCATCGTTGATTTTCGAATAAATTGTTTCTCTCCACTCTATTTCTATCTTTTTATTTTATTTTCTGCCTATTTTTTATTTTTTATGGACTCTCGTATTGCACAACGCTCAGCTGGTCTGGACACGAGTTATACGATCCCCAATTAGTGTTCTGGCTCCTTGGAGGGTGCTGATTAATGTGGGGGTCCCAATTAGCTCTATTTGCTAATTAAATCGTGTTCAGGACAGTTGAGCGTTGTGCACTATGAGAGTCCAGTACCTACTACTGACAAATGCCTCAACCGGAATGGCGATTGTTTTGAAAAGTAGCATAAAGGCATTGAAATCTCTCGCGAATTGCCGCGTATTTTAATTTGCTCTAGGTTCCGTGTTGTGGCTCTGTGGACCTTGAAAAAAAATACCCCTCGTGCCTATGAAGTATTAGTGCATGACTACTAAACAACAACAACTTTACTTTTACAAGGAGAGCGGGGAGGTTCATCGCCAGAGGCGATACTCTACACCATTGCTGGTGGGGATGTGCATAACTCCTAAAAGCACAGCTTTTACTGTTGGAAAGACGACCAGCTGATGATTTGTGAGTCTAACAGCTTTTGGAGGGTCACCACGGTAATATTATATGGTCGTTTAGGCCTTGAAAATATGCGGCCATCACATAGAAGAAAAAAAATATGTAGGAATACAAGGGGAATAGAGTCGAATCAAATGCTTCCACCAAAGATGTAACCGGCAGGTACGAGGTCAACAAATGGAATTCAAATTGCATGATATCCGTACCTTGAAGATGCCCCCTTCGAGATAATACTCACTGCAAAATTAAACAGCAATTCTTCGTCTACTCTTGAAAAAGAAATAAAGAATGAATATCCGCGCAAAATATTAAAGCAAAAATGCCCCCATAGTTCAAAAGCCACGACAGACCACGAACACATGCAGATGAGATCTCAAAATCTATAATATCGTTAAAAAAAAATACGCAAAGCACGTCTTCTCTATGTAAACCAAATTTCTTGACAACACTACTCACGGTGCGCCTAGCCCTCTTCCCTTATGTGTTTCATTGTGACAGCCATTCCCAGGATCGTTTTTCTTTTTTTTTCTCCTGAACTTCTCAGCAACGTTTTGCACCAAGATGTCCGTGCACCGAAATGTCCGGATCCCGTATCGGAGGCTGTGAACTACCGTAATTTCACTCGTATAAGCCGCACCGCAGATGAGCCGCAGGACGCATTTTCAGGAACATTTCGAAAATTTTCTGGCCGATAAGCCGCGGGCAATAAGAGATGACTGATGTGCGCGACAAAAAAGACCATAGGGAAGGCCATATAACCCTGTGGTCCGTACTCCGGGGTCAGCTCTAGAGTTCTATCAAGATCGGATTGTGCTCTTGTTGGGCGTTTTTCATGGATTGATGGACCAGTGGTCTTCCAGAAGAAGTGAATCACTGTCACCACTTTCGTTAAAGCTGCTTGAGAGAAGGCACCAGAAAGGTCAGTCTACTTGAGTATGGACGCGCCCCTGTTACGTATTGTTCGTGCATTGGCAGTGCGATGCTCTTCCAGAGACACTGTCAGCCCTTTCGTTCAAACCGGCGTATAGGGAAAATACTAGGAAAAAATAGTCATCAGATAAACCGTACCGGTTGATAAGCCGCAAAGCATGCCCGTGAAAAAAAAAAAAATCGCGCATAAGCCGCGGCTAATACGCGCGAAATTACTAACCGGTCATTCCATTTTGTCCCGCAAGGGGCGCCGGTGACTGCCAGTGATTTTAAGCGCCTCCTGGACGAGAGCAATTTATGCATCTAAAATATGTAATTCGAGTTACAGGAAGAGGTTGCCGAATTAATAATTAATTGGAGCTATACCTAATCTCGACTTACTTGTCGAGATGCAGACATGGCTTACCATGTAGACATGTCTCCATCCCATAGAGGTGCTATCACCTTGGTGAAGAAGTACGACGATGACGGACGTCGGAATAATCAACTAAGGCATCACCATAGACGATGAGAAGGATGATACAAATTGCTCGCAATGCAGGCTGTTGTCTGTCCCTGTTGGTCCTCGTTGTTGTCTCGTTACCTCATCACCTCGTTTGTCCTTCTGTTTGCTGTTGGTCGTCAGGTAAGTACATCTTCATTGCAGCTCTCTCGCAAGTTTGACCTCCAATAACGTCTTACTGTATCTTACCACATCTATGCGGGAACTAAATACCGGATGACTATGCCTAGCTATCTGTCTTCTTGTCGTTAACGTAAGTAGTAAAAGAATAATACGACTTAAGCGAGCAATTTTGACACCTCCCTCCTCTCTCACCCCCCCTGTTACCCCCAATTTTGCAATTTGCACCCCCACCCAATTTTTTAAAACATTTTTTTTTCGATTTTTCACTTAAAATCGCTCATACACGCATAAGAATGCGATAATAGAGCGTAGAATATAATTTTCAATTAATAAATTCAATTACTATTCATTCCAACGAGAGAGAGAGAGGAGGAGAAAAATATCAAATTATCGTCTAAGTCGTGTTTTTCTATAATGAGACACACGAAAAGAAGCGCACATACGCCATAAATGCCACTTTTCCTCAACTCATTAAATAATTTCAGTCATTACTATCCACATTCAATTCATTAATGTGTCAGTCCAGGTTCGGTAACAGCATCAGCCCATGGGCGCCGCCATTTGCAAAGCAGTCACACCGGGCAGGTCGGAAAGCATCACGTCAGGTGGCAGCACCGCTGTCATCATGGGGATTTCCGTGGAATGCAGAAAGAAAACAAAACAAAAAAAGTGCTAACGAGGGGAAAACACGCGCGAAAACAGGCACACACACACAAAATTGTCACCATCGCGAATATGTGCGGGCATGCACCCGACGACGTGTATAGCAACAAGGGTCATTGACAGAATGGCGTACAAGGAGAATTGCGAACATGTTTGGGCATGCACGGACAAGAATAATAACAACAAGGGGAAGACTTTCTGCCTAATCGCAAACAAGGGTAAATCGACAAACATACACTACTCCAATACACGCTGACAAGTAATCGCAGTTAGGGGGTAGGTAAACGCGACAACAGAAGAGAAGTATTAAAACGACAAACTCACCGACATCCAAGCATATCTGTGTGCACACACACCGCCCTCCATCTTCTTTACATGACTAAAGAGTTCACCAGCCACATCAACGGTCACGATACGAGCGACGCGCCAGACGTCCGCACCCGACGAGAGGCAAACAGAAAACTGAATATGGCGCCCTCTCCGCGGAGCATACGTCACACGCGCGCGCGCGCGCGCTCGCAGCGCCACCACGTCTGCCGTCGGACGTTTCGGTTTTTGGTCTCGTCGCCCTTCACGTCTCGCGCGCTCGCAGCGCCACCACGTCTGCCGTTCGGACGTTTCGGTTTTGGTCTCGTCGCCCTTCACGTCTCGCGCATGCGCTTCGAGCACGGTGGTGGTGGTGGAGGATTCGCTTTCGTTCTGACGCCCATTTCTTTACGTTTCTTATTTGGAAGCGCCGTATAGAAGGGAGAGGCGCGCGCTACTCCGCGCGTTATCATTCAGACCAATATTTGGAAATGTTCAGTTACCACGCTTTGCAAACTTGTCCTCGTATCCACGCTTCTTGGGAAGAGCTGGAGAATGACTGTTTCAGCCAGGAGAGTCCCCGAAACGAGCTTGTCATCTCTGCTTTTCGCTACGTCATAGACATGGTGGCTTTTTGCAATATAGGAAAGATATCCCCAGGCCCCCTACAGGAAATGGTGCGTCGATATACGCCCGTTACAAGAACGTCTCTATAAGCGTTCTGGATGGACCCTTCGGAGTGATCAGTGAATTTTTTGAAATCGACGAACACCGAATTCAACTACGTGTCTGCAGACATCGTGGACCTCCCTCGCTCGCGCCCGTTGCTCATTATTAAGTATTCACTGCGGAACCAACATCATCTGCAAGCAGTCTACATTGTCAATTTTTGTCACTGATTTATTGAAATACCGTTTAGTCATCGAAATGGAACGCATTAAACAGTCTGAATAACT